>NW_027185445.1:322500-490000 GCF_022577435.1 Embiotoca jacksoni | reverse complement strand
CACAGATCCAATGTGCTCCAATGTAAAACAACAAATTAAAACCGGTGATGTTGCCGGTGTTGGTGCCTTCTCTGGACCATAGAGTTTATAAAGCATTGTGTTCTTGTCTGTCTGTTGTTGTCTGGGACTTTGCTTTCTTCTACTTTTGTACCCAGACACCTTGTACTGATTGAAATCCCCTTCTGCCTCTGGTGTTGTGGGTTTGGGTCCTCCCTGTCTCTGAAATGCAACAGTTTAGATGACCTCCTAATTCAGTACCATATTAAAAGGACACAGTTTTCCATATTGGTGTCTTACCAGTTGCATCAGATTAGATATATCTGTATCGCAGAGGTCAATGGAATTTAGTTTGTAATTCAGCTTTAAAAGAAATTGAAAGTTTAAGTGCAACATGTGCTTCCAGAGACCGTGTCCTAAACCTCAAGAGTTCCTCCTCTTCACAAATCCATGAACAGCTGACCAGGACAATGTCATCCAGTAGTATCTGTGCCGACTGCTAATAAACTAGAGAGTTCCCAAAGAACTTTATTTTGGCCCTGCATCATTATCATTGAGTGTCTCAGACTCCGGGTTCCTGTGTGGAGTTTGCATGTTCTCTCTGTGCCTGCATAGGTTCTCTCGGTTCCTTCACACCATCCAAACCTGCGTGTCAGGTTAACTGGTCATTCTAAACTGTCCGTAAGTGTGAATGAGAATGTAAATGTTTGTTTCTGTCTCTGTGATGGACTGGAAACCTGTCCATTTGTCCTCTCCAAAGTCAGCTGGGATAGGCTCCGTCCCCCTGTAACCCTGTTCAGGATAAGGCAGGTTTAGATAATGGATGGATGGATGAATGTTAGTTATAGATGACTGTTATGTGCTGAAATACAAGGTGCAGCTGCTACAGTAAATCTGGTGCACCTTACTTTTCAAAAGCTACTTTTACTTAAAACTGAAGATTTGTGTTAATTGTGACCTTAAAGTTATATCAGACCGTCTGTCAAAGAACACGTTACTCACTGAATGAATGGTAAATGAGAAGCTCCGACCTGAATGCTATGTGTTCTGCTCTTTGCCAATGAAAGCACTGGAACTTAGTGAATCAATGTATTTTGCAAACCTGTGTGTCTGACCTCCGCATCACTAATCAGCCAAATGCATTTTCAGATTCAAACACTCTAATTTTCACCGACATGTGCAGAGAAACGCTGCAGTACAGAGCCGGCTGTCGTTCAGGAGAGCAGAGCTGCAGCAGGCTGACAGCAGAGGATGCCGTTTTGATCGGCTTTATTTAAGGCAATAATGATCCATTAAAATATGCTTGGATGGGCTAAGATCCAGATTTTTTTGAATTGGCCCCGGACATAAACAGTGCTGCCCATCGTTTGGATTACATCCAACCCTCTTGACTGAAGAGCATGATGAGTCTCATCAGTTTGACTTTTGTGGACTCTCAGAATGTGTGAGCACAATGTTCATGTCATGGTTATCTGTTGGGTGGATCATCTTTTGACACATTAGCCTGGTTTTAAGGCTAATTTACTCCGTGTTAGCTGGAGGCTAAGGAAGCAGCTGCCACAGTGTCAAACTGTGATTCCAGAAGATTCCACTCAAGTAGCTGTTTCATTCTGCCATCTGCTCAATCTGCTCAACTTTCTCTGTCTCAATCCTCATATCCATCTGTCTCTCAGATGGTTTCTGCTAAAACACAGGAAGTGGTTCAACAAAGCATACCTACCTGTGCACAGACACTCTGACCTGTCATCGTAGTGAAAGCACAGGAGTATCATACATCTATCTATCTATCTATCTATCTATCTATCTATCTATCTATCTATCTATCTATCTATCTATCTATCTATCTATCTATCTATCTATCTATCTATCTATCTATCTATCTATCTATCTATCTATCTATCTATCTACCTACCTACCTACCTACCTATCTATCTATCTATCTATCTATCTATCTATCTATCTATTGCATTTTTCTGGTTCAGCTCAGGCTGATGAATGATTGACCAGTCACTTCAGAGTAATTCATCAGAGCAGAACATCACATTATTGGAGGGAAATGTGTCTATTCCAGTTCTGGAAAAATAAAGGACAGATTTAATGTAAAGACCAAATTCACAAAATAAAGCCATCAGCTTTCAGCCCACCCTATCAAGCGCGAATTATGTTTACTGTAATATGTTTTACTCAAACATTCTGTCTCAACGTTTTCATAAAGAACGAATTTGTCTTGGTGCATAGAAAGAAAAAGAAAAAATAGAAGGAAAGAAAAAGAAAAAACGTTTTTACACCAAATTTAAAAAAAAGTACCACAAATGACCACTGGAAAAGTCCACAGTATAAACAGTTTGGGTGACCTGCAAGTGGAATGATGAAGACAATACTGATAATGGTGCCCTGTTAGACGTGATGAGTTCACAGATGTGCAATACAAGATTATATATTTCAAATTAATGTGTTGCGCAGTGGGACAGACTCTCTGTCATTCGGGGATCTGGATTGTGTTGACGAGGCTGCAGTTCAAAAGAAACTTTTTGCATGACTTTTGGACTGATAGATCTCAGCCCAATGCTGTAGAGTGTTTCTGTTTGCCTCAGTATCCTGAAGGCTGCAGGTCCTGGATATTGAAAATTAGATCCCGTAAAATGTCCGTCAATAAATCCTAATTGTCATCAGGCAGCTTGGGCAAACCCTGTAGTGTGAACAGCGTCATCATAGCCTCGACCAGGAAGCTGTTGACCTTCAGCACACTTCCAGTACTCTATCACAAGGTGTCTCTGTTTGTAGGATCATGTTTTCCAAATCATTTTTAAATGCAGATTTTTTTTTGTTGGAATCTTTCAGTTACAGTGCCGTGCTGTTGGAGGCACTGTGGAGGCCTAGACTTAACCAGGTAGGCAAACAACCACAATGGGGAGCAATTAAGGAAGGTTTGTGCACTTGTGGCTCCTGCTGGTTGGTTGTTTGCCCAACAGGGAAGGAGGGGGTCGAGTATGTGCTATAGGAGGTCCAGTCAAATAGGTTGCTGCATTCAAGATCTGTATCCCAGAGTCAAAAAAGTGGAAGAGGATTTTCCCCTCCAAAGGCTCCTTCAAACCTTTCTTTGCTAAAGTTTTGAGGTAAGAATTAAGTTCTGTTCGTGGCCCCTGTTTCCTCAAAATTGTGCAGTAGATTGATGTTGCATTCACACAGTTCTCATCAACTGTTTAATTTTAGGAGCTGTCACTATGACAATCACTGAAATGTCCCTGAAGGTCCCACAGCTGCATACAAAGTGTAATTATTTAATGTCTAGTGATACTGTATCTTGCAGCTCTAAAGAAAACCCTTCACAGGACTTAATCTCTTCTTTTAAGTCATAGATCATGGCTGGTGATGCATGTTGTTGATATTTGGTTTCAAGAGTTGTGGTTGTTTCACTGTGTAGTGGACAGCTTTGGGAAAATGGCTGGTTTACGGTTTATTTCTTCATCCCCATTACCCCATTAAAGAAGGTGAGTCAGTCCTAATCACATTCCTTCTTCTTTCAGGGCAACTGAATGCCACTTTTCTCAGGATAGTGGACCTGAACACTTGTCAAACTGCTGTTGGAGTCCTTGTGGACTAAGTAGACTGAGTTGAAAGGGCTGAAAGTTATTTTCTTTAGAAATCATCTAGCTGGTGAGGCATTACAATAAACTATTGCCATTCCTGGTGTTGCTGACTTGTACAGTTGTTGAGTTGAGTTTTTGTTGCCACTGTTTCTGTCAGTATACGATAGATTTATATTCGCCAAGGTAATTACTAAGATCTTGGAAAGTGATGTTTCCAAATCCACATCATAAGGACAGGGCGTTTCAGACAGTACAGACCCTGGACAAGGAAAATGTATTATTTATGGTGTTGAGCAATTTACATAAAACTGACTGAAAATCAGAGGGAGGAGTCAAGAAACACAAGCAGATAGCTTGTTGACAAACCTGCAGGTCAGTCAGGTTGAATTGGGGTAAAATTGTTACACAAACTGTGTATCATGAACATCAGTCACAGACTCTCCAGTTCATGTTTGACATTACTGGGTGAACAGGTTTCCTGGTGCATAGGTTGCACCTTGAGCATGTGGTATTTCAATGTTGCAAACTAAAGCAAAGTTCTCATTATTTGTCTGCAGATATGAGCAGTTTGCTTTTCGGAGTATTGCAGCTGCCAAAGTATGATATCAGAAAAGCTGTATGTTTTGTTTTCTATGGACAGACTGTCAACTCTGCAGACAAGCAATAATTGTAGCATTTATGTGACACCAGTGGTAGTTTCATTATGAACATGGCAGAGAGCATTCTCAGAGACAGAGGATATTTACCCATCATGTCTACCATCTTGGATAATCATGTAATTTAAATTCTTGCTGATTTGTATAATTTATTATAATAGTATTTTACATGTTTATGAAAAAGTGAAACATGTTAACTTCATGGTGGCGCTAGAGGAAAAACCAGGTGATTACCAAACTCCTTAGGATTAATCCCCTTGAAACCATAAATATCTGAATAAATGTTCATGCTGTGTATCAAGCAGTTGTTGAGATATTTCGGTCTGAACTGTCTCTGTCTGTCCCTGTACGTTTTCCCTTTGTTCCCCCTGATCTCCTGTCCTTGTGTTTTCGGTCATTCCCTGTGTTTGTTTCTGTCTGTCATGTGGTTGTGTTTTGATCTGTGTCTGGAGGATGTGGATTCCTCCTCTGTCTGCCTCCAGACACCTCCCACTACCACTCCTCTTATCGGCTGGCACAGCTGCGTCCAATTCCACTAATCAAACTCATTGCAGCATATCAACCCTGGTCCTGCACTTCACCTTCATTAGTCCGTTCCTTCAGATAACAGTTTACCTACCAGCGTGCCAACCCATTTGCCTGACTAGTTTCCTCACTGGAACACTTACCTGATGTCCACCGTTGATCCACGGAGACCACCAGTCGACTCACCTCTCTGATGCTCAGCTCAGCTCAGCCCCGGCCGGTGCTACTCTGGTGTGGAGCACGGGGACGATCCTCCGGCCTGCACAGACTCTCTCCCCGCTGGAGAAGCCTGAACTCCCCTGACTCACTCTCACACACCCGCTACGACCACTGGAGGATTCCAGGTTGTTTCAGACTGTCTCGGCTCCCCATCAGTTCGGACTTTGTTATACACACACTGGCGCTCAAAGGCACTTCCCTGGACTGAGCCTGTTCTGTGCTCCTCTCAACATTCTCTTATTAATTAATATATTTTATTATTTAAGATCTGTGTATTTCAAGAGTTGTGTGTCTGCTTCTGGGTCCACAAGAGCACCAACAGATGACATGAACAAAGTGGCATGCTGACTGACATCTTTGCAAAAACCTCAAACCATCAGTTTCATTTTACAATTTTCTTTGATTAACATTAACATGGCTGCACCAAGATGGGCAGAACCCATGTAAATTCTGAGGTGAACTTGTGCATCTGTCAGGTCAAACCAAGTCGAAGTCCAACACAGCCAGCAGAGAGCTGGTTATGAGGCTTCAGTGTGCAGAGACACCTAAACAGACTACCAGAATCACACAGATGGGTTTGGTGGATGTTCTACATATTTAATCTTACTTACATGTATAATTAAAACTAGATATTTGAATGCACCCTTCTGATTCAGTTAATCATATAAAAAAAAAGCTGACTCTTATCTATTGAACTGGATGTGAATAAATCAGTTGGAGCGCGTTATGATGCAGCAGTCGATCTCAACCATAAAATATGAAAGACACTCAAGTTAACTACAAATGAATTGTAATTACACATAAAGAGGAACAAAATTGAAGTGTTTTCATCTCTGCTTTAGTAATCTAGCAGCTGTGTGAGACCACAGAGACACTGTGTCATCTACACACTAAAGGTTAAAGCAGTTCACACAGCAGCTGAGTTCATTTAATTCATGATTGGAAAGTAAGTTATTCACACTTACAGGTCCCGATGTAGTTTATTTATTAACACCTCAACAACACTTTATTTATTAACACTTCAACAACACTTTATTTATTAACACCTCAACATCACTTTATGTATTAACACCACAACATCGGTGACGTTTGGAGCACATTGCTCTTCATCAGTGTTGTTAATTAATGAGTTGCATTGGGAGCATTAAGTGTGAATAATTTGTATGTCAGTTTCTTTCTGTGTAAAGAAGGCATCATGACAGGCTGTTAACTGGTGCACTACTATGTCCTGATAGCAGAATTCTCTCAGTCACAGCAGGATGCTGTTGGACCACCAACAGCTGCTGCACAACGCCACCGTGAAGCCTGATGATGCTGAAACCGTCTACTCACAAATAGAGAGTAAATGATAGTAATGATGGTTGTTTTCAGAGTGAGTGACCTGTGAGTGATGACTAATGGACTGAAACAGACCATGCTTCAGCTCACATACGCAGCACTGTGTACCTTTACCTGCCTGTGAACTGCTGTCGTCAACATCAGCCTACATGCTCTGCAGTTCAAACTCCAGCTGCTGCATCCTTCTCAGAGATGTGAGGAGTAAAAATACACCTGGTCTACTCACAGCTGCACCTTGGAGATAAGTTGCACCCACAATCATGTCGGGAAGAAAAGAAGCCGTTTATTTAAATTTGAAATGTGGCGTTGTGCAGGTGAGGAGGGAAAAGCTGAAAGCCGGAGACTCTAGATGGTTTGAAGATGTGTGACACGGCACATTTTACTGAGCAGATAATTCTGCTTTTGGCATGAACGTTCAGAGTTAATTTAAGGTGGTGCTTAAAAAAATACACAGGAGTTGTTCTTGTTTACCTGAGTGAGGGTTTAGAAGTGTCACAACTATGAATCGCGATTAACTGGAGTCGAGTCTAAAACTGGAGATGTCCTCTTTGTTTTTCATTCGTGTCACTTTGGGTTTCAGTGTGAATCTCTACCTGCAGTCCCTTCAAATCTGAGTCCTCGTCAGAGCTCAATTGTCATGTTATTAACCTGATTTAAATAACTCTTTCTCCTCAGAAGACTGACTCACACTTCGCTTTGGAAGACTGGTTGTATGATGCAGTCTGTCAGCAGGGCTGTAAATGCAACAGTAGAGATGATGCAGACTTCATCATTCAAGCCTTTCAAGAGTTCTTCAAATGTTCATTAACAAATATTTGGAGTTGTGTTTGTGTGATATGCTGATGTTTATGTTTTCACTAAGAACTGGTCAGTTAAATTCACATCAAGATAAAAATAGATCACAGAGAGCTGAAGGGAATTCATATGCTGAGTGCACAAAAGGGTTGAAAGATGCAGGTATGAGCTGTGATTGGTCAAGTGTGTCTGATGATTCCTTTGTTCTCAGCCACAGATCAACGTTGTACCCTCAGACTTCCCTTCTACACGTGTTTCAGACAAGTTTGCAGATCTAATTCTGGTTCATTTTGATTTTAAAGCTGATATTTATGAAAACATTATTTTTTAAGTTTTTCTGGGAAAGAGTTTTATCTGTAGAGTGGATTAATAATGGATCAATGATTTATAGTTTTATTACAAACAGACCTTCACAACACCTTCATGTATTCCCCGGGCACCAAGACAGTAACCTGCACTGTAAGCATGAACTGTTATGTGGTGGGGTGTTTTTCCAGGACCCAAATGCAAGCTCACAGACTCAAGGTTTTCAAGTTCCAAAAATACAGTCTTTATTGTCCAGCGAAAAAACAAACAAAAAACTACAAACCAAAATGTGGCACCGAGCGTGTCCACTTTACGTCCAGTCGGGAGGGCAACTCGACCGACAGCTCCAGGGGGACACGGGTAACAGGACAGCCGGCAGACCAGCGGAAGGGACGGCGTCAACAATCTTCCAAGCCGGGAGGGCAACTCCACCGACTGGTGATTTTGACGGGGATATCCGCAGGAGACACAGAGGCCGGAGGAACGGGAACAGGTACAGGACTGACGGAGAGCTGACGGGGAGCAGACGGAAGACGGACGGGGAGCAGACAGAGGACGGACGGGTGGCTAAACAAAAATGAATCGACAACCAGAGTTGTGCAGGGGCAGGTTCCATATAGTCCGGGGAGGTGATCAGGGAGATGCAGCACACCTGCAGGTGGTGATCAGGGGTGAGTGGCTGCATCTGCTGGGACCGGTGAGGGGCGTGGCCACGGGAGGTGAGGGGCGTGGCCACAGACAAAGACAGGGGACACAGGAGGAGAGGTGATCGGGGGCAAAATGGAGAACAAAACTGAACTCCTGACATGAACTATTTGATAAGTGAATACTTGTAAAACAAATGGATGTTAATGTTTTCACTTATTGTTAGACAGTTACACAAAACAATCAATCCGTTATTGAAGAAGAAAGTGTCGTTTGTATCTCCATTACTAATAATGCCTCACTATAGCTCCTCTATTCATTATTTTACCGACGAGTCTAATAAAACACAGCTGAGCTCAATACAAACCGATTTTGACACTGCTCCATGACATAAACATGCACAATGTTCTTTGGTAGTATACAATTCTGACACACTTGTGATTAAATGTAAAAAGTATATATAAGTGTAAAAGTATATGTCTCCTTATCTGCTGAATTCTCCACTAAGTTTAGCAGATAGCTTGCTGCTAACTTTGTCTTTCTGCTGTTTGGAGCTGTGCAGGTGACCTTCGTGTACGATGGGTTTATCACTGAAAACAAAATCATGCTTTCAGCTGGAAAATCAGAGTGACATTTCTGGGCAAACAAACTCAACAAGCAAAAAGAAGCAGGTTTTAGTAACTGCTGAGATCCAGGTGTTAATGGATTTGTAGGTTTGTCTTCATATTGCACAGTTGATTCATTGTTAATAGAACAAAAATGATAAGTCCAGTTTGTTTTTGGAAATATTGTCCCCTAATCATTGTGGAAAGGGCTCCTGGTGCTGTTTAAAGCAGCCCAGTACATGGTTAGCTTCATAGTGTATATTTATATACCATTTCATGTCCTCAAATATGTCCACAACAAAACAAAAATTGTTGTTTTCAGTGCAAGCACAGCTGTTAAAATTATATAAATCACATGCAAGGAACATTTCAAGCAGATTTTTAGGAAATAGACTGAAGTCAGTCAGCAGCAGCAAATTCAGACTGTTGTGATGTTGAGTTGATGTTGTGTTGTTGCTGCTCCACACAGATGCCAGAGAGGGCGCTGTGTGTCCATGACCCTGCCTCCTTCTCAGGATGGAACAATTACACCATCAAATCTTCTTTTTTCTGTGTGATGAAACCCCCCACACAGATTAAGCTCTGATTTATTTTATTTTATTACTCTTATCATCAGATCAGATGTAATAGATAGACTTGGAAAGTTAATCTCAAGCTGTTTTCATGTGTTCTCTCTTCCAGCCCACCCAGTGTAATAAATAGTTGTATAATAAATCAATCCTCCCCATTCTTGTGGGCCACTCAGTATGTATGTGGTGTGACATTCCAGGCGGAGGCTCCCATCATATATCTGCAGATATGATGGCAGAATAAATCACAGCTTTTACAGTAGCCGGCTGCCCGAGGCAGCGAGGCCGTCAGTCTTCAGCTCTGTGCCTCGGCTCACATGTTTCCTCACTGCTTCTCTCTTTCAGGCTCTCAGCCTATTTGTAATTCAGAAATGATGTCCTTTCAGGTTTATAGCCTCTATTTCCTCCTTGTCCTGCAGCATACTATTTAACTGGGCTATGTGGAGCATTTACCATGAAAGAATGAGTGTCACACTGATTTTTACATACATTTTACACATTAGTGTATAATTGCCACAGCAAACAAGACTGAGAGGACTGTTTGTCTCTGCAGGCGTCCTCTTTGGACTGTCCCATGTGAAGCTGATTGGACAGAAGCCCTGATTAAGGGGTTAAATGGTCTTTATCTGTTTCCACTGCATGTTCGTTTATCAGGTACAACTAGTACAACATAATATGGTGAATTTAAAGGTTTTGTCTACACAAATACAAAATCCTGAGTCTTTATTCTGTGCAAAAATGCATTTTCAAAGTTCAACCAAGGTTGACATGAGACTTCAGCAGTCTGACCACAGCAAATCGAGTTCATGTCTTCCAATTGGCATTCAAATTACAGTTTTTAAAATGTAAATTGTTTTCTTTGATGAGCTCTTGTAGGTTGTAACTTTTAAAATGGATTACTGAACTACTGAAGCTTCATATTATCTTCAGCTTCAGACACAATCAGAGGCACATAAACACGAAAGGCAAATATATATTTTCTTTAATGGAAATCATGTAACTTTAGAGATAAAACAATGAAGTTCAGTTTACTGAGAAGCAACATGAACTTCACATTAATAAAATCACGTGATTTTAGACGCGGTTACATGTGAACCCAGCCGTTACATGTGAAACCCAGCGGTTACATGTGAAACCCAGCCGTTACATGTGTGTGGTGTAATAATGAGCTGACAGATCAGAGATGTAGGCTGTGTTCAGACTGCAGGCAAATCAGAGTTTTTCCTCAGATCAGATCTTTATGACAGACTGTCCACACTGTTATTTACAAGTGGGAAAATCAGATTTTGCGTCTCCAGACATCACCAACCTGTCTGCATGGGTTGCCGTGGTAACAACGTACACGCAGCTACACTGGTGATGCAGCCTTTCAAATCTCCAAATGTGGTTGGGATCCAGGTTGCAAAAGTCATATTTGATGTAGTTTTTACTGTTCAGCCTTTTACAATTTGGGCTGCAGTCTGAACATAGCCGTAGAGGTCTTGATTAACGGGATGAGGTGCAGCTGGTAGCTCCGCCCCCGACTCCGACACACCTGCAGACAATCAGAGAAAGAGAGAAGGAGGTGGAGGGGGTGCTATGAGGGAGACCTGAGGTTACTGCAGGAATTTCTTTTGATCTCAGTCTCTCCGATGCCTCTGTGAACTTTTTTGACATGTTGTGTAAGTAATTGAATAAAATTCTACTAAATGTGCTTCTGTTCACACCAAACAAAGTCAGTCAGAAAGCCTAATTAATCTGTGTTGTGTAAAACGTCCAAGGTTGTTCCAACAGCAGATTATTTTATTTACATTGGCGTATGATCTCACTTTGCACTGGCACAGTTAATAAAAACATGAAAAGTAGAGACATTTTGTGTGTTAAAAAGCTTCACTTTGTCAAGGCTCTGTCTTCTCTCAGACCACCACCCTGTTTCCTGTGATGGTGTGGTGTATGTCCTGGCTTCATACAGCTACTGTATGTATGGACATCATCTATTTATACTGCTGTGTAAAACATCACCTTCCAGCTCCCTGCTCACAGAAACATGGGGAACTCAGGAACTGATGATGATCAAGCGCAGACATTTGTACCCGTTACTCATCAGGGTTTTATCTTCCTCCTGCTGCGTGCACATGACGGTGGTGTTCTCCATGCACGCACACAAACAGCAGTCACGGAACGTGTTGATCCAGCCTCGTACCGTCCCATCAGCCTCGTACCGTCCCATCAGCCTCGTACCGTCCCATCAGCCTCGTACCGTCCCATCAGCCTCAGCTGTACGTCTTTGTGTGTGTGCATAAGGAAGCCTGTCATCTTTGAATTCAACTCTTGAAAAATGGGAGCAAAAACCAAAGTGTTGTTTATATATTTGTTGTAGTACTCACTGGAGTTTCTTTGTTATCCTCAGTTTGTCTTTACTTTAAACTGTGTAGCTGTTGGTCCAACATCACTGTGGCTTTTTGTGTCTCTCTTCTTTTCGGAGGGATTTTCTTCTTCGTCTGCCTCGTCGGCCATGTCCACCTCTGTTGCTGTAATACTGGACCACAAGCAGAGCACCATGCAGTGCCCTTACTTTCACATGTTGATGTTAATCACTTTGAAGTGCACATGCCTGGGGGCATGGCTCATCCAGTGGACTGACCTAAGGTTCTTTCAGATTCCTTGCCACCTCTTCTGTCCTTTCCGCCGCCTACTCATCCATGATCAGCCCACTGATTGGACTCTGCAGTGTTTCAGGTCATTTCAATATAACACACCCTCACTTGGATGTGGGTAGGCCATTCTTCTAGTGAAGTATTTCGCCGCATTCACACGTGACAAACTGGAACCAGGAGAAAAGTTCTCAGCTGTTCAGATAAATATATAAATCTGCATCAGTCAAACAACCTGCAAAGATTCTGGTTTACGCACAAAAGTTTCACAGATGAAATTTGGTCATCCTTTGACATTTTGTCTAGAACTATTACCGGGTTTATAATCAAATACTTATCTTACTAATAACACTCCTATCAGTTGTACTCTGCGTTGATTAAAAATATTAGGATCTTAAGATGCTAAACTAAGATAGTGAACACGGTCAACATTAGCAGTGTTAGGATTTTTGAGTTATGTGAGTATGAGCCACTTATAACGCTCCCTTTACATAGTAAGGTCGATGCTGAACTGGAAGGAAAAACTCCTTTTAAACAGGAAGAAATATAAAAAAAACAGACTCAGAGGAAGGTAGCCATCTGCCTCGACTGGTTGGGATGGAGCAGAGAGAGAGAAGAACAGCATAGAGACAACACTGGCTAGTTGTTACTGGTTGGTGGGTCAGTAGCACAGATCAGAAACCAGCAGCTTCAGGAAGGTGCAGGGACAGAGGACAGAGGACAGAGAGGAAATGTGACAATCAAAGTCTTTTTATATCATCATTAATGCTGGAAGTAGATATTTCATCTGCTGCAGATATACAATAAATTAATATTGAATGTTGGGCTGAAGTAAAAGGAGATCTTATCACATTAATGTTTGGTTTTAGTTCTTACATTTAGACAGTTCTGACAACGTTGTGACCTTTTTCATGTTGACTGGAGGAAATCAATCATGTCTACCAATAATTAAAAGAGACATGCAGGTTGTGGGTGTTGTAGTGTCCTTCATTGCAGATTACCCTAAAAAATGTAGTGATTGCTCATGTGGCTCTTGGAGATTGACATGTTGCGGTGTCATGGTAACTGTGTCACGTCAACATTGCAGCAGCGGGCAGCTACTAATGCAGCCGAAACAAACAAGTGCACACAAATAGAGTTGTCATCTATACCCAATAAAATCACTGTTTTATTTAAATTTGATCTGAAATGATTTCCTAAATATGTTTTTCTTCTTGTTTCTTCAGGTAACCATGCGTCTCTCTATCTCTCTCTCTCTCTCTCCCTCTCTCTCTCTCTCTCTCTCTCTCTCTCTCTCTCTCTCTCTCTCTCCCACACAGTCCTGACTGATGAGATTTACTGTGGAGAAAAAACAGCTTGCTTATCAGCTGAAGATTGTCAGGTGAACACAGTGTACACTGGGGATGGATAAACCTACTGGACAATGTGTGTGTGTGTGTGTGTGGTGGGGGGGGGGGGTGGGGGGGGGGGCGACGGGTTGTGTAGTGTGTGTTTGTATGTGAGAAAGACTTTATAATAAATTCTAACTTCCAAAAGCTATCCTCCTCTGCTGGACAGTGATTTTAGTCATGCACTTCATTTCAGTTTGTGTTTGTGAGTATTTACTGGTGGACGCAGCAAAAATTACAACTGAGTTTAATACACTGAAAAAGGGAGTGGAGAGAGAAGCCAGTACATGCAGTGTAGTAAGAGTTGGGTTCAGTGTTCACTATGCAGGAAATAGGGTAAAAAAAAAAAAAAAAACACACAATGTGTGAGCTGACCTGAGAATGTTTATTTTATTGTATTCATGCATACAAAAAAATGAAATAGTTAAGTGCAGGCTGAAGCGTACAGTCTGAAAGGAATGTGGACACAGTGTCCATGACATCAGCCACCTCGCAGCACTCACGAGGTCGCTCCAGGAAAAATACAACATATCCTTTCAGCACAGCGACACATCCCTGAATGTCAGTGTACTGGATGAGATAAACCCTGGCAGACTCTGCCTCTCTGAAATCATCTTTTTATACCCAATCATGTGACGGTTGCCAGGTAACATAATTAGTTGCGAAATGTGCAACTAGATGCTTTTCTTTATCTTTACACAACTTTTCCATCTTTTGTTGACCCTGTCTCAACTTTTTTGAAATGTGTTGTTGCATCAAATTCTAAATGAGCAGATATTTTTCGTAAAACAATATAATTTCTCAGTTTCAACATTGGACATGTCGTCTTTGTCTTCGAGGTGATTTGCAAATCATTGCATTCTGCTTTTATTTACATTTTACACAGCATCCCAACTTTTGTGGAAACAGGGTTGTAGTTTGTTAACTGACAAACATACTTTAAACACAGCCTTATATGAGTGGGTTTTTTCTAGTCTTTCTACGATGTATACGTTAACAACACTTGTCGACTCCAGATAGACAACACGGCAGTCAGATTTGAGCAGCAATGATAAAACCAGGTGAATGTTGATCTGTAAATATAAATACTCAAAGCTCTTGTAAGCAAAACAAAATGCTCATCATCTTTAACTCCCAAAAAACCGTAATTGTGCTTTGTGTTGTACCCTCCACCCGTGCACGCCTGTCGCTCTGACATCACTCACAAGTCCTCATGATGAAGGTTATGTTAGAAAACAGCTAATCTCTGTGATGGAAACAAATCAAGGAATGATGCAATCAACAAGTGTGTCACAACAGCATCATTGACCAGAGCAGGAACCTGGTGACACATGGCCTCAAAGAACACTGTACAGATGATGATGATGATGGTGAAGAGGCCACTGATGTACTTCTTTATTCAGGTCCCAGTTTGCAGCAGACTGATTGTACCTTCATGGAGAAGTTGTGAGGTCAACGCCTTCCTGTCCTGTAGATGTATTCTGGGCACATCTTCCTGCACAACATGCAGGAACAACCGTCCATTAATTGGACATATGAACGGTGATAAAGTCCACTGTTCTGTATGCTTACACAGAAATAAAAATCCAATTTATTACTGGTGATTTTTTACTGCGATGCTTCAAACCTTCTCAGAAATGATCTCGTAGGTTTGCACATGCAGTGCATTGTAATAAAACACAGATGGGTATTTCATCCTCACCTTTTCCTGCATTTTCACTCCATGCTTTTCCAGTTATTGTGTATGTGTGTGTGCAGAAGCCCAGCTTAAATAACACACTGGCCTTTACAAATAACAGAGAATGACTTGAGCTCAATCTGCTGATCAGGGGACAGGATAGTGGAGAGGAGACAGAAATAGAGTAAATATTTGAGGTGGGAGAGAAGATGGAGGACACTGGAGACCCGGACTGTAAATCATCTCACATACAGACTCAGAAACTTAAATGTTAAACTGAAGACTTTATACCAGGTATTCAGTCTTGCATTACATATTTTTACACTTTTAGAACAATTTCTATCTTTGAGTGTCCAAAATATATGAAACCTCAGTGGGAATTACAATTCAACGATATTTTCCATTTTCAGCACGTTACAACCTGTTGGATGATAAACTGTGTGAATTTTGATCAAAAGGGTTCTACTTGCTGATAAAAATGTTCATGAATACTTTGTGCTTTTATCATATACTATAAATCTGTTTATCGAGGTTAAGAGTCAGTCAAGTGTTTTTGTTGAACCTGCCGGAGGGTCTGACATAAAATAATGACAACTTTCAACAAGTCCAAGTGTCTCCAACATATTTAGTGCAGAAACAGAGGCGGTGCTGACTGGCCTGACAATCAAGCAGAGCTGCTGTTGTCCCAGATGATGATCTGCTCAGAAAGACACTGAAACATGCCAACTGTTGGTGAAACCTCATTCTGACTGACAGCAGAGCATGTCGCTGTGACTAATGAGGCTACACAACTGTATTAAAGTTTAGTTTTATTTACTGTTTCACTTTTAAGATTCAAGAGGTGTATTTTGGAGATGAGGATTCTTCCTGGTTTTCCCTGGGATTTACAGAAACTTTTCCTCGGACTTCGATTGAAGGTGTTTTGTTGTTATGGCTTTTTGATAATGATAATGTATTTTTGTAATGTGTTCAATCAAATCCAAAGTGAATAAAATGTGTCCATCAGTTATCTCGGTGTTGTTAGCTAAAGTCACTCCTTCTTATTAGTTTTCTGGAGGTCCATCTGAAAATAATCCCTCATTCATTAGAAAAGAAGATTCAAGAAGACCTGTTTTTGGGGGCGTGTCTGTTTGATTGACAGGCCTGTGGTGCAGTCAGGTTACAGCTATCGGTGGGCGGGACGTAGTATCGTCAGGTTTCCAATCAGATCGGTCAGATCCACCTCTGGCTCCTCCCCCAGCTCGTCCAAATATGGTCACTTCCTGCTCCAAACCGCTCCGAACTAGCAAAGATGGTGACGGACAGAATCTGAACTGGAGGATTCATAATGTTCACAAACCAACGATGACATCACTGATGGTGGATGACATCACTGATGGTTGATGACATCACTGATGGGCACTGGTCCAGGTCCAGCAGTGATTGGAGGATCTCCAGCCTCAGACCTCTGTGGATTGGTGGAGTTTGGCTGCTGCTGCCTGCTGGTGAGATAACAGCCGGGCCTCGCTCCCCCTCAAACCTCGTTGTAAACTGTGAACCTTTTGTGAGAAATGTGTGTTGTGTAAATAGCTGCATTTTGACTCTGCAGATATTTTGTTAATTGTTTTTTCACTTACCGCAAAGCAGGAAGCAGAAGGGATGAACTGCAGTCTGTGTCTGAACACTTTCCTCCTATTAGTTGGGTGTAGACAGTCGGTGTTCGTGGATGTCTTTGTGTTCCTTCCTTTTCTTTTAATCAATTCTTTTCTTTTTTCAGTCCGATGTTTACATGAGAGGTTAGTTTAGTTGATTGTTGGTTTGGATTTTGGTTCACCCTGAAGACACACTTCAAACACTCTACATATGTCCCACTCTGTTCTGAATATAAACTGTTCACCTTCCCATTCACTCCATCCTTTATGTTTTGCACCCCCACTCGAACACCAGAGCATTTCACTTTTATTTTCAAATTTTTTTTCTGAGAATTGTTTGAAGAGGAGGAGGATGGTCTCATGAATAGGGTTGTTTTTGATTCAACTCGTTTCGGTGGAACCAGAGTAATCTTCCAGGATCTGTAAGAATCCTGCGTGCACCTCAAACACATGTGGTCATAAACAGAGGACAGACTCTGTCCTGTTCATGTCCTCACAGAAACACTGCTGCCTCTCAGCAGCTCTATTACAAAAACCTCCCTGTAAATAGCACTCTGAATTAATGGTGGTAATATTAAGAGAAACAGGTGATCATAGCACAAAGGCTCTTATAAAGCTGTTCTACTAATCCCACTAACTTCCTGCTTCATTCATCTGCTGTGTTGCATGTTCTGATCGTTGATATAAAATGCTGGTGTAAAGTGCTGGTTGGAGGTTAAAGGACCTTTTTAACACGTTGAATGGAGGAGCTGATGTGTCTGGAGGCTGTTACACCCAGACCGACTCTACCTTTTCCAGTTTCCTCTTCGTCATACACTCAGTGTATCACAGCACAGAGACACACACACTGACACACACTGTAACTCATCTGCAACTGTCATCCTCCCTGGGATTTATATCTAAAGAGAAGAGGAGATTGAAAAGGTGAGATCGGTGAAGCACGATGAGGGAGACAGCTTGAATGGGAGTGAGGGATGATGCACGATCCGTGTCATTCCTCCCACTATTTTCCTCATCTTACATCAGAAACCATGACATCCTGCCCATATGACTTTCAAATTCAAGTTGTGCTTGACTGAATACTTTGAATTACCGGCATTCCTCTATTCTGCTGCCATTAACTGCGTCTCACAATGCATACAAGGCATGCATGCATACCTGCATATTATTTATGTGATGTTCCAGCAGCTTCAGCTGGCAGGACAGAAAAATGACCTGTCTGCTACACTGATCTACTTAATGATATAATAATACAATACCTGATAATAAAAAAATTTAAAAAAATTAAAAATAATAATAAAAAAAAATCACCATTTTAAAGAGATAGTTCAACATTTTGGGAAATTAAATGAGGTTAATGATATCACACAAAGACAGAGTGAGTATGTGGTCAGTTGGGTTTAGTAAAAATACTGGAAGCAGAACATGGCCGGTGAGTAAAATGGGCTTTTAATTTGAAACAGATACAGGAAATCAATCAGTCACCCTCAGACATTTGCATTTATTGGGCTGGCCCTGCTGGAGCTTGTTTAAAGTCAACTCAGGTGTTGGACATATGCTGAGTTCCCTAAATCTGAGAGCATGTGGTGTCATATTTTCCTGTAAATTTAAAAACATTTAAAAACAGAAGAAGTTCTGAGCTGTAAACTGAAGGAGAAATATGGCCAGGTGATCAATCAAAGTGCAGCTGATCAGTGTCATTGATCATGTGAACTCAGGTTTCCATGAGGTACTCGCGTTCTGATGACTCAGGTGGACGTGATCAACTCATCAGAGGCTCGTTTAGTGTAATCCCCCTGCAGGAGGGTTGCTAATCTGGAGTTCAGATGCAAAGACTGACTCCTGTCTACATGTCTCCCTCAGCTGCCTTTGATTCAGTTCTGCTTCAGTTTCTCTTTTCTCCTTCATCTCCTGTAAATGTTGAATGGGTTGCACCTTCTTCACTGTCTGCCTCCTCTGTTGCATCCTGGGTCGCTCCCTCTCTTCTGTCTGGAGCTGCTGGAGGATCTGCTATAACTTCATCAGCACATTTGTCTTGTGTACATCTCACTGCAGTGATATAAAGATTAACAGTGACTCAAGACTTGATATTTGCCAAATATATTAATAATAAGTTACACCCTCTCCACTGAGCTCTCATTCAGTCTCTGAAGAGAAGTCAGGAGGGCTTCTGTTTTTGAGTCGTTCATCGGTCCCTGAAGGTTTTGCATGCAACTTCATAGTTGTAATCTTAAACTGTGTGGACACGGGAGGAAGCTCAGACACGCCTGCAGTAGACAGGCCACTTAAAGTAGCACTTTTATGTCTTCACTGGCTCAGTCGGTGTCTCCCTGTCTGGACTTGCATTTACAGTGACAGCTGAGTTAGAGCCTGAGTTCTGTCTTCCCACCATCTTCTTTCTTTCTCCTCCTTTTGTTTTTAAAAATAATCACCCACAGACTGCTCCATTTTTGGAACATAATAACAGTTACATTGATTGTTTGTTTTTGTCTGTTATGTGGTTGTGTTTTGGTCTGTGTCTGGAGGGTGTGGATTCCTCCTCTGTCCGCCTCCAGATACCTCCAACTACCGCTCCTCTGATCAGCTGGCACAGCTGCATCCAATTCCACTAATCACCGCCTGTCAGTCCGTTCCATCAGCTCACCTGGTACCACGCTGCAGCACTTGTAGTAAGTTTGACTTGTGTTATTCTTTGTGTGGTTCTGACACATGTCTGTCTTCTACCTTCTGCAGTTCACCTACCAGCGTGCCAGCCTGCCTGCCTGACCTGAACCTCGTCGTTCACTCACATGTTGTCAGAGTAGATCCACGGAGAGTAAAGCTGTTGTTGAAGTCCTGAGGAGTTCCACAGCGACCACTCAGTGGACTCACCACGGAAGCATTGTGTCGGTCCACGAAGACCACTAGTCGGAACCTACGGAAAAGCTCTATGTCAGTCCGCAGTGACCAATAGCCGACTCACCTGAAAATTCTGTGTCGGCCCTCGAAGGAAACCTGCAGACTCACGGGCGGTCTTCACGGCATTGACCGGATCTGCTGGTGCCTCTTTGGAGCCCGGGGACGCTTCACTGGAAGTATAGACTCTTTGACCCAGTATGGAGCCCAGACTCACCTGACTCTCTCTTGCCGGTGCTGCCGGGTTGCACCAGGAGGTGACGAACATTCCAGGTCCACAAAGCACATGTAGACTGGATGGTTAAACTCCCAGGATCCTCCGGTAGTCCTGTGAGGGTAAAGATGTGGTCCACTGTTCCACAATGAGGACGGTATCCGCACTGCTCCACCGATAGTTGGAGCAACTCTCCGGTCCCCTTTTTTATAATGGGAACCACCACCCCGGTCTGCCAGTCCAATGGTACTGATCCCGACCCCCATGCAACATTGAAGAGGCGTATAAGCCAAGACAGCCCAGCAATGTCCAGCGCCTTCATCATCTCAGGGTGGATTCGGGTTCAGGTGTTCCTCAAAGTGCTCTTTCCACCGCCTGAGGATATCCCCAGTTAGAGTCAGCAGTTCTTTCCCCCCGCTGATAATAGTCTGTGGTAAGCTTTGCTCTCCCTTCCTGAGTCGTTGGATGGTTTGCCAGAACTTCCTTGAGGCCAACAGAAAGTCCTTCTCTATGGCTTCCCTGAACACCTCCCACACTCTAGAATTTCCATCCACGACCACAGCAGCCCCTCTGGTCTTCCGGTACCTCTCAACTGCTTCAGGAGACCCCTGAGTCAGCCAGACCCGAGGGGCCTCCTTCTCCAGCTTGACAGCTTCCCTCACTACCCAGGTCCACCTTGGTTCTTGGGTTGCCACTGCAACAGGCAACGATGGCTTTCCGACCACAACTCCTGGCAGACGCTTCTACAATGGAAGCTTTGAACATGGTCCACTCGGATCCCATGTCCCAACCTCCCCCGGGGTGCTTGAGAAGTTCTTCCAGAGGTGGGAATTAAACATGTTTTGGACAGGGGCCTCCATCAGATGTTTTCCAGTTCACCCTCACTACACGTTTGAGTTCGCCAGAAGTCTGACAACAAAGCACCATTTGGGTATAGATCAGGGAGGCACATTAAGGGGACCCTAATCGGGGAGACCTCAAACACAGCACCTCTCACCCTTGGCACCTCCAGAAAAGGACAGAGTCCAGGTCCTCTCCAGGACCTTGGTTCCAGAGCCAGTGCTGTGCATGGAGGTGAGCCCAAATATATTGATCTGGTACCGCTCTACCTCCTGCACCAGCTCCCTCTCTTCCCCCAGTACTCAGGTGATGTTTCACATCCATAGAACTAGTCTTTGTCGCCGGGGTTCAGCTGGTCTGGGCTCTTGGTCTGGTCTGCCACCCGGCTGGGAAGGCACTCCACCCCGATGCTTCTCCCTGTGGGTGGTGTATCCACATGATGGCGGCTCCACGTCGCTTTTTTGAGCTGAGCCTGGCCAGGCCCCATGGGTGAAGGCCTGGCCACCAGACACTCGCCGGCGAGCTGCCGTCCCAGGTCTGGCTCCAGGAGGGATCCCTGGTTTCCTTCGTCTGGGCGAGCTGCTTATCATCGTAGGTGATTTGAACCACTCTTCGTCTCAGAGGGGATTTCAGAATCCACCTTTAATGATAATAACATAGAAAAATTCAAATAAAGGTAAAAGTACACATTTGATTATGGTTGTATGGAAAAGTTTGGTCTCTCGTGGGCAAACGACTTCCTGTATTTTGCTGAGTTTTAGAAGTGAAAAGACAAAAGGCCTGCAGCAAACACACATCTAAACTGAGCCCACTGTGATTGTTAATGCAATGTTACTTTTTGTTTCACAGGCTTGAAAAGGAGAAAAATATTTGGCTGTAATTGTGAAAATGTTTGTGCAGTTTATAGAGATCTTCATAAAGTCGTCAGGTCCCAACGACCCCGTCAGGATTGTTGGTATCAGGAAGAGCTGATAAATTCTCTGACTCTTCAAACCTTTTGGTGACACTCAACAGCCATGAGCTCCTCTAAGAAAACTGATTCGTAGTTCACTGATGCCTTAAAAGATTTACTTTCAGGTACCTCCCCTGGATTCCATTCTGTCCCTGCACATATTTTCCAACGAGTCTTAAAGTTAGTCAGGAAGTGATGTGTCAACTTTGCTGCTCTTCACACAGTGTTATTACGCAGTGAAACTCCTCTGGTTCTATGTTATGGAGGCTGTTAAAAATGGAAGCATGCAGCAATATGTCATCGTTGACCTGTGCCTGAACCTGTACATGTCTGTATTTAATACATATTAAATGTAATGATATATCTTTTATCAGCTCAATCCCACTCATTGGTGAACCACGTCGTCGATGGTCTCGGATTTTATCCATACACACTTCACCATGTTGGTGTTACTGATGTTAAACTGTCAGTGCAGTTTGCACCATTTGAATGGGCCTATCTGGAATCCTTCCATGTGCAAGCGCCTGTGGTGCAGCAGCGCACCACAGTGATGGAGGAGATAATGCTGTTGACAGGCCAATGCATCACTCAGACTGCAGGATCAGCTGGCAGCAAACCACACGAAGCGGCTTCCATGCAAGTCAAACACCCGGTGGGATGTTGTGTGTCTGACACGAAGTACACAACATATGACTCGCTGCTAAATGTGTTGTGTGTTTTACATTTCTTCACCACAGCTGAATACACAGTATGCATCCTTCTTTAGTACACAACCTGTGGTTGTTTCATGCTTGACAGAGAAATGCCTTTTCTGTTGGTGGAGCTGATAAATAATCAGGTGTTGCCTCTGCTCCTCTCTCCATCCCACAACTCCATATCTTATATCTGCTGCAGCAACCAAACATTAATCATCTGCATCAACAAATATATTTCAATTTAAGTTTAGGATTTTGATTTAAAACTAAAAATAGTTCCCTGTTATCAGTTTTTTGTTTAAATTTTTTTTTGTGAATTTGTATTCCAATCACCATATGGACAATAAGATATGAACAGTGTTTGTCAGAAGAAATAAGGTTCAGCTTGTCTGATCCAGACTAATGGTATAGGATGGTACCAGGCACACACACACACACACACACACACACACACACACACACACACACACACACACACACACACTCTCTCCCTCACTGTCATGTGTTCTGTCGGGATCCAGCTGACATCACAGGGAGCTCAGCACCTGAAGGAAGATGGATTATAGAGAGCATACTTCAGTCTGGATCCTGAATCAGTACCAGGTAGTCCTGAATCACTGAGCACTGCCTCAGACAGCGTGAAACTTTCAATCTGCTTCATGATTTTTACCGCATTTCTTGTTTTATTTTTCTTTACAATATGACAGCATAGTCATTTATACCACGTTGCACTAAATATTGCAGATTGTGATTGGTTGAATGGATTTTAGTGACAGTTCAGTCTGACATCTGTGACGTACTGCCGGAGTTTGTGTGCTGTTTTAAAGGAATGCATTAGTCTAGTAACAGAGACAGTTCAGTGTGTGTGTGTGTGTGTGTGTGTGTGTGTGTGTGTGTGTGTGTGTGTGTGCTATACAACCTCATCTCTGCTTGACACATGGCCTCAGTAATATCACTGTTCTCTGCTCTTCAGATTGACAGCAGGGAATTTTCTCTCTTTCACTTCATGAACTCGTCTGGATTCTGAATCTGGTGGTGGAGCTTTATGAACGACTTCCTGTTCAGGTGGATGTTACCTGGCTACGCAGACGACTCAGGAATGTGACTTCTTGATGTTTCATGAAAACAGCAGAGTGAGATGAGTAGATTAGTTTAAGATTAGATTTGAGTGCTTATTTTAAGCCCTCATCATAATATTATTTTTTATTTTATTGAGCTTTAAGTCATTACTGAAGTTACTCTCTTTAATTTTTAAGATTAAATTGGGAGTTTGGTAAAGTAACAAATATTTCTCCTGACAGAAAGGATTGAATTACACTGAGAGGCAGAATGGATGGATGGAAATATGAACGGACGTCATCTTGGTCTGTGTACTGGACTGTGTGGTGAAAGCTGAGTCCAGCTGGGAACCACTGGTCTAAATCCATGAAGTATACTTATCAGTTCAGGACTGTGAAACACTGTAGTATCACCAATGATACTGTCTATATTTCCCCCACGAGCACAGCCTCAGATCCTCAGCTGAGCTTCGCTGGCTGTTCTTAAGTCCCGGTTCGAGACTAAAGGTGATCGGGTTTTCTCGGTCGGGCCCTTCAGTGTTGGAACTTTCTGAGGATCTGAAGCTTCCAGGATCAGGGAGATCTTTAAAATCACTTCTCAAAAACTTGTCTTTAAAAAAAGCTTTTTCTCTCTTTCCTCTATCATTTCTCACTAGTTTGATTGTTCATTGTTACTCGATTATTTTTTGTTGTAAAACATTTTGTTTTGAAAAGTACTGTATGATTAAAGTTTTATATCATTGATACTATTATTGTTATTACTATTATTATACATAATTTATTGAGGGTTGGTTAACAGTACTGTTAATGATGCATTGTGATAAAATGTGACTTTTTGCTCCTTAAGGTATAAAAATGTGGTGACAACCTTCAGAAAACTGCTGTATGAACACTCACTAAACACTCCATTTGGAACACTTTTGCAATCTAATACAACAGCTGGTGTATGTTAATGGAGAGGACTCTTTTCAACGTGATGCAGTCCAGTGCCTCATCACAACGTCAACAATAAGCACAAAGTAGAATAATCCCATCTGACGATGTCAACACAAACTGAGTGTAGGAGGATTCTGAACATGGCAGGACTGTTGTATCCGACTGTTCCTAAAAAAGTCCTTTATGGACTACTGTAGTTTTTCAATGATTTTTTGAGATTTTTCTTCAGGTGCAGTGAATCCAGGAAAATGCAGCAAAATGAGCATCAAGCAAGAGTAATGAAGATCTCTGAACAGAAATAATAATCATAAATTAAAACTGCAAGCAGTGATATGCGGGCCCTCGCACGGTGCGCGTCAGGGATCCAGCGGTTCGGGGCTGCCGGTGCCCCGACGCGCACCGTGTGAGGACCTGCTTTTCCCCGCTTATCCCCGCTTGCAGTTTACATTTTTTTCTTGTTTCCTGTCTCCAGCAGGGGGCGCTACGACTACGAGCAAATATTACCATACAGGTGTCCTCAGGACAGGACTGTTATCAAAGATGTAATGTTTGAGGAAAATCGGAATATGTACATAAATGTTACAGTCAGTTGTAGTTTCATGGCGAGATGCTCAAAATAGTGGACTTCCTGTCGAGTTGACGTAACGGTGCAATGTAACTTTTTTGTACGTCTAGGTGTGATACACGTGTCCACCAAATTTTGTGCATGTTAGTAAATGTACCCGCCGGGGCATCTCTTTAGGGGGCGCTAGCGAGCCATTTGGCCACGCCCACTGGCGACTCCACTAGAATATGATTTTTTTTCGCCGGGAGAGATGTGTGTACCAAATTTCATGAGTTTTTGAATATGGTAAAGCCTCCAAAAAGGCAGTTGTTTGCGGAGAAAAATAAGAAACGAGAATAATAATTGCTTGAATAACAATAGGGTTTAATAAGCCATCACAGCAAAACAACCTACGGGTTCAAACAAGACTTAAAATCCAACAACACAATGATCGTATAAATCATATTCCATCAGGGACTCATGCGAGACCTTTACAGAGAATCTAGCACAGAATCTTTAATAAACACTTTCTCCATATTCACACCTCTGGGTGATCCGAGGAAAAGTGCTGCTGATGTTTGAAATGAGGTTAAATAAATAAAATCCTTCCACATAATGACCACTTGTTCAGAATAGACAGTTGAAATTAAAAGCACAGTTTGTATTATTAGATAAAGGTCCCTGCATGTCCCTCTGTCTCCCTCATTCCTCTGTGTCCCTGCACGTCCCTCTGTGTCCCCCTGGTTGTGTCTGTCATTATCAGCAGTTGCGTCTCTGTCACCTCTGAGTCAGACCAGCTGTGTCTTCATCCTCGTAGCTTCTAGTTCGTCCTCTCAGCCGCCAAAGCAAAAATTATGTAAAAGGTTTTTTGCTGAAAACCCAGACGGTCAGCTTGTTGCTGGTGCGAGGCGTCTGCGATGCACCGAACCTCCATCTGATGCTTTCTACTGACTCAAAGCCTAATGGGCTCCTCTGGGTTTAGATTTTCACCTCGTTTACAGCCAAAAGTGGGCCAAGCTGCACTAATGCAGCCCTGATGGGACGGCAGGAGTTAAGACCTGAAAGGTTACATGTTACTGCACACGTACAGTAAGATGTCAAAATATTTCATCTGTTGGCTCCTAAACTGTCATAACTGTTCAGTGTTTCAGTGACATGTTTTTCTTTATTCTGACGATTATGATCTTAAGCTGACTGCCAGCACCAACAAGAGGAGGTTATGTTACACCAGTTCAAAGATATATGCACATATTTCTGATATCATGACTACGAAAACCACATGGGATCCTGAACGGCTCAAAGTGTTCGAGTCCGATTTTCTCTTCCTGTTTAAATTCACAGATTTCCTCTCCTTGCAGAGAGATCACATGTTCGGCCTGCGGTGCAGTCAATAGGTTTACACAGAGAATTAAAGTCAGCTCCTCTTAACATAATGACTAAGAGGTGGACTGGAGTACATGAGAGCAGTAAATACGTTAGAAAACACATTTCCACCTTAAAATGTCCAGTTTTTCCTGGAAAGCCTGAATATCTCCCACGCTGTTTTCTACTCTGAGTTTCTCTTTTTGCAGAAAATGCAACTGAAGGAAACTTTAAAATCTTACCTTAACACAGATTTAAAGCTTCACTAACTTTTATACCAACAGTGGATCACACATGAAAAGAGTCCGTTGTAGAGATGAACTGACAGACGGTCATGAGCAGCTCCTCAGTTATACGCAGCTGGTTTGGACTCCTAAATCAACGTTAAGTTTTCGAGCCCATAACTCCCTTCTCATCAACCCAGTGTCCAACACCTGTTTCAGTGAAAATGATCTCATAAACCCATTTTACACTGCTGACAGACACCAAATGGTTAAAAGCTGCTCTTTGACATTTCTGGGCTAAATGTCCTGATATTTCCCTCACCAGGTTCTGTGTTTATGCTAAAACGGTTCTAATGTTGCTCAGTGTTGGAAGGAAATTAATAACTACGAACAAATTACTTTACAAAATGATAATTGGCCAAATGTTTTCGGCTTGTTTCGATGGCCCCAGGCGATCAAAGAAAAACGGAATAATGCCGCTTTAACAAAACAATATGAGCTGTTCTGTCATATAACATGACATAGAAAGGAGCAAAGTCATAATGCTGATACTTTCTGACTTTGTTGGGTGACCCGAAGGCTGAGAGGTGAGGTAAATACCTTTAAAACGCCCTCAGCGGCTGAGTGCCCAGTTCAGCTCCTTGCCGGCCGGACCCACGTTGCTGTTCACTTTTTCAAATTTCCTTTTGATCTTACCCACCATCTGAACAAAGTTAAAATGTGAAGAATACACAAACTGTATCTGACTTCCCCACCTCTTCTCTACGCTCCAAATATGGTGTTGTGGTTTTGAATGACCTTGTACACATGACCTCATGGAGGGTCCCTGTTTATTCAGGAACCAATGACGCCTATAATAATAAATAATATTTCTGACATGTGTTAATGCAATTAATAACACAATCCTGTTTCCCAAAAAGTTGGGACAGGATTGGGATGCACATTTTAAATGTCAACAACAGACTTGAAAAGTTGTGTAACGCAACAACAACAACAAAAAAAAACATCTGGTGGAACATCTGACAACTAATTATTTTACCATGGCAACAGATCAGTAACATGATTGGGTATAAAATTATTATTTCAGAGAGGCAGAGTCTCTCAACAGTGAAGATGGGGAGAGGTTCACCACTCTCTGAAAGACTGTGTTGGAAAATAGTTCAACAATCTAAGAATAATGTTCCTCAACGTAAAACTACAAAGAATTAGTGGATTTCATCGTCTACGGTTCATAATATCATTAAAAGATTCAGAGAATCTGGAGAAATCTCTGAACACAAGGGACAAGGCTGGAAACCAATATTGGATGGTGGTGATCTTCGGGCCCTCAGGCAGCACTGCATTAAAAACACACTATTCTGGAGTGGAAATCACTGCATGGGCTCAGGAACACTTGTGAAAACCATCGTCTGTGAACACAGTTCATCGCTGCTTCCACAAATGATGTTAAAACTCTCCAAAGAAGAAACCAGATAGAAACATGATCCAGAAACACCGCTGCCTTCTCTGGACCGAGATCATTGAAGATGGACTGAGGTGAAGTGGACAACTGTCCTGAGGTCTGATGGATCACAATCTGAGATTCTGTTTGGAAATCATGGACGCTGCATCCTCCAGGTTAAAGAGGAGAGGGACCATCCAGCTTGTTATCAGTTCAGTTCTAAAGCCAGCATCTGTGATGGTACAGGGATGCATTAGTGCACATGGCATGGGTAGCTTGAACATCTGGAAGGAAGCATTAATGCTGAATGATATATTCAGGTTTTGGAGCAACATATGCTGCCAAATAAAGTTATATACTGTTCCCTGTTCAAACCAACTTAATGCATTACGCACTAACTTTTATACTTATGATGAGACTTTTCATCAGATGTCTTTTGTTCAACAGTTAACCTTTAAGGAGGACTCCTGTGGAGAAGCCTTGTGTTTATTCAGAGTTTCTAACTGAATTCTGACTTTTGATCAGATTTAGTGCTGAGTTCAGATAAAGTGATGATAGCGGGAGACTTTAACATTCATGTTGACATGGACAACGACAGCCTCAGTTCTACTTTCAGCTCATTATTAGATTCTATAGGCTTTTATCAGGATGTAAATAAACCCTGTCACCGTGGTAACCACACCCTCCATCTGGTGCTGTAATATGGGATGGAAACTGAAAATGTAATAGTATTTTCTCCAAACCCTGTTTTGTCGGACCACTTCTTATCAACATCTGAAGTTCCAATAATGGACGACACAGCATGTGGGAATAAATCCCACTACAGTAGATGTCTGTCAGATGATGTCGTGGTCAAGTTTAAGGAAGCAGTTACATGTTTATCCTCTTCGATGCCGTGTGTTAAAGCAGTGGAAGACATCTACGTTGATCTTAGTCCCACACTAGTGGATCATCTGGTAGAAAACACTGCAGTATCTCTGCTACAACTCTAGATGATGTCGCCCCTCTGAAGAAGAGAGTCATGAACCAGAGGAAGTTGTCTCCGTGGTACAACTCAGAACTACGCTCTGCTAGGCAGCGACTAGAAAGATGGAAAGGAAATGTGGGCGGAGCATCTGTTAACAGAACCAGGATCAGAGGTGGGCGGAGCATCTGCCTCGACCAGTTGGGGTGAGAGGAGAGCAGAGAGAGAAAAGGACAGCATAGAGATAGAAGAGAAGAACTGTTGGTGGAGACGACAATCACAGAGCAGAGACATGCAGCTCCATGACGGGACATCTGGAAAAGAAAGAACAGAAACTACACGAGTGAAGGAACTGAATGGAGACAACAGATAATAAGAAGAAACTATGGGAGAGAAGAAGATGGTGAGGTATGAGTCAGTTAAAGAGTAGGAGGAAAGAAAAGAAGCTCAGCATGTAACGAGGTCCTCCAGCAGCCTCGGCCTATAACAGCATAACTAAGGGTTGGTTCAGGTCTACCTGAGCCAGCCCTAACTATAGGCTTCATCAAGAAGGAACGTTTTGAGTCTAATCTTAAAGCTAGAGAGGATTTCTGCCCCTCCAACACAAACTGGGAGCTGGTTCCACAGGGGAGGAGCCTGAAAACTGAAGCTCCGCCTCCCATTCTACTTCTGGAAACTCGAGGAACCACAAGTAGACCAGCGTACTGAGAGAGAAGTGCTCTGCTAGGATTATATGGTTCTATAAGATCTCTAAGATATGATGGAGCCTGGTCATGTAGAGCTTTGTAAGTCATCAAGATAATTTTAAACTCTATTCTTGATTTCACAGGAAGCCAGTGAAGAGAAGCTAAAACTGGAGAAATATGATCTCTCTTGATAAATCCCATCAGTACTCTTGCTGCAGCATTTTGGATCAGCTGCAGGTTTTTAATGAGTAATTTGGACATCCTAACAACAAGGAATTATAATAATCTAGTCTAGAAGTAACAAACACGTGAATGAGTTTTTCTGCGTCACGCTGAGGAAGGATTTTCCTGATTTTATTAATATTACGTAGATGAAAGAAGGCAGTTCTGGAGATTTGCTTTATCTGGTGTCTAAAGGACAAATCCTCGTCAAAGATGACTCCAAGGTTCCTCACAGTTTTGCTGGAGGCCAAGACAACGTCATCTAGAGTAACTAAGTGATTACAGAAAGAGTTTCTGAGGTGTTTAGGACCAAGTACAAGAACTTCTGTTTTGTCTGAATTTAGAAGCAGGAAGTTTTTGGTCATCCAGGTCTTTATGTCTTTTAGACAGGCTTCAAGTTTTACTAACTGATTAGTTTCATCTGGTTTTATAGAAAGATATAGCTGAGTGTCATCTGCATAACAATGGAAGTTGATGCAGTGCTTCCTGATGACATCTCCTAATGGAAGCATGTACAAAGTAAAAAGTATTGGGCCTAACACTGAGCCTTGTGGAACTCCATAACTAACTCTTGTTTGTCTGGAAGACTCATTGTTGACATGGACAAACTGGAATCTATCTGATAAGTAGGATTTGAACCAGTCTAATGCAGTTCCTTTAATCCTCGTAACGTCTTCTGATCTCTGTAATAAGATCGTATGATCAATCGTATCAAAAGTAGCACTGAGGTCCAGAAGAACAAGTACAGAGACGAGTCCATTATCTGAGGCTAATAAAAGGTCGTTAGTAACTTTCACCAGAGCTGTTTCTGTGCTATGATGAACTCTAAAGACTGAACATCTTCAAACAGATCATTCCTTTGGAAATGATCACAAAGTTGATTTGAAACAACTTTTTCAAGGATTTTAGAAATAAACGTCAGGTTGTAAATTGGTCTGTAGTTTCCTAAAACAGCTGATCAAGAGTCGTCTTTTTAAGTGAAGGTTTAATTACAGCCACTTTAAAAGCCTGCGGTACATAGCTGGTTACAATAGATAGGTTGATCTGATCTAATATGGAAGTATTAATTAAAGGGAAGACTTCCTTAAAAAGTTTAGTTGGGATGAGATCTAACAGACAGCTGGAGGATCCAGATGAAGAAATAATTCTAGTTAACTCAGAGAGCTCAACAGGAGAGAAATGTTCCAAGTTTACATCTGGTCCTACAGTTGCTTTCAGGGCTGCTGTTGCTTAACATCACATCAGTGACGGTGTCAGGAAGGGTCGGCCCGATTCTCTCCCTGATAGTAAGAATTTTATTAGTAAAGAAGTTAATGAAGTCATTACTGCTGAGAGCTGAATGAATAGAGGACTCAACAGAACTGGGACTCTTTGTCAGCCTGCTACAGTGATGAAAAGAAACCTGGGGTTGTTCTTGTTGTCCTCTATTAATGATGAATAATATAAAGTTCTGGCCTTACAAAGAGCTTTCTTATATAATATTAGACTCTCCTTCCAGGCAGGTGAAACTCTTCTAAATTAGCGGAACTCCATTTCCTTTCCATCTTTCTAGTTGCTGCCTAGCAGAGCGTAGTTCTGAGTTGTACCATGGAGACAACTTCCTCTGGTTCATGACTCTCTTCTTCAGAGGGGTGACATCATCTAGAGTTGTAGCAGAGATACTGCAGTGTTTTCTACCAGATGATCCACTAGTGTGGGACTAAGATCAACGTAGATGTCTTCCACTGCTTTAACACACGGCATCGAAGAGGATAAACATGTAACTGCTTCCTTAAACTTGACCACGACATCATCTGACAGACATCTACTGTAGTGGGATTTATTCCCACATGCTGTGTCGTCCATTATTGGAACTTCAGATGTTAATAAGAAGTGGTCCGACAAAACAGGGTTTGGAGGAAATACTATTACATTTTCAGTTTCCATCCCATACGACAGAACCAGATGGAGGGTGTGGTTACCACGGCGACAGGGTTTATTTACATCCTGATAAAAGCCTATAGAATCTAATAATGAGCTGAAAGTAGAACTGAGGCTGTCGTTGTCCACGTCAACATGAATGTTAAAGTCTCCCACTATCATCACTTTATCTGAACTCAGCACTAAATCTGATCAAAAGTCAGAATTCAGTTAGAAACTCTGAATAAGGACCAGGTGGGAGATAAACAACAACAATACAATCCGTTTCTCTGCTTTCCAGTTTGGGTGAGAGACTAAGAGTCAGACTCTCAAATGATTTATAACTAAGTTTAGGCTTTGGATTAATTGATAAACTTGAGTGGAAGATTGCTGCCACTCCTCTTCCTCTTCCTCTTCCTCTTCCTCTTCCTCTTCCTCTTCCTCCTTCTCCTCCCCCTTCTCCTCCCTCTCCTCCTCCTCCTCCTCTCCTTCCTCCTCCTCCTCCTTCTCCTCCCCCTCCTCCTCCTCCCCCCTCCTCCTCCCCTTCCTCCTCCTCCTCCTTCTCCTCCCCCTCCTCCTCCCCCCCCTCCTCCTCCTCCTTCTCCTCCCCCCCTCCTCCTCCCCCCTCCTCCTCCTCCTCCTCCTCCTTAAAGGAAGCAGGGTTGTAACTAAACATGTCACACTGAGCAGGAAAAACCAGAAGAGGAGGAGGGAGAGGGAAGACATTGCTAACTGCTAAGCTAGCAGCACCAAAACACCAAGTTAGTGAACGTTGGTCAAAGATTTAACAGCAGAATTGTTCAAGAAGAGCAAACGTGAGTTTTAACTTGAGATGAGAAGAAGTGGAGAGATTTAGATACGTATATATATAGATAGAGATTTAGATACGTATATATATATATATATATATATATATATAGATAGAGATTTAGATACGTAGAATTCAGGAAGAGAAGCTGAAATAACAGAAGTAACAACAGTCACAATGTTTGTAGACAGGAAGTGATGCAATACGCTCACCAGACGAGATTCCTCCAATCACAGCTCCTACTCAGAACTACGGCAAATGGGATCAACTCCATGTTAAGTGCTATGAAATAACCTCTGTTGTGATTTAGCGCTATATAAATAAAATTCAATTGAATTGAAGTGCGTGAATCCTTTTCCAAAGAGTTCTAGAACATGTAAAGCTTGGTGGCATGCTTCACACAGACTTTCAATCATTTTGTAAATGTTTTTAAAAATATCTCATTCTGTGATCTTTGTGAAATGCCATAATATCAACGAGACTGTTCTTTGGCCGTTATGCAAAAATAAAGTCCCTCTCCGGAGGTAGAACCTACATGCTGTCTAATTGGTGCAAAGTGCAGAGAACAGTTATCATCATGGAGATGTAACAGATCACCTGTCAGCAGGCAGAACAGCTAAAAGGAACACTTGGTTCATCAAAGGACTCAAATGAAGAGGCCGCCAGGACCTTCACCACTCTGCTTCATCTCAAAGCATCAAATCTGGTGACAGTTCAGAATTTTTAGAACATAACATGAAAACATTTTCAGGTGGATATTCCATTGGGTTTAAGAGGTTAAGTTGTATATTTACTGTCATTGGGCTATTTAAACATGTAGCTGCAAGTGTTAGTGATTCACCCTCCATGTCTGTGGAGTGTGGGAGGACCTCGGGGATGGCCAGGCAGGAACAGGGAGACTCAGAGAAAAGGCCGTGGTCAGGCTGCAGGCTGGGACCTTCTGTCTGAGGTCACCGCTCGGATCACTGAGTCACCACACTACCTCTGGAGAAGAGTGAGTGGATGATGATGAGAGCAGGAGAAGAGTGAGTGGATGATGATGAGAGCAGGAGAAGAGTGAGTGGATGATGATGAGAGCAGGAGAAGAGTGAGTGGATGATGATGAGAGCAGGAGAAGAGTGAGTGGATGATGATGAGAGCAGGAGAAGAGTGAGTGGATGATGATGATGATGAGAGCAGGAGAAGAGTGAGTGGATGATGATGATGATGAGAACAGGAGAAGAGTGAGTGGATGATGATGATGATGAGAGCAGGAGAAGAGTGAGTGGATGATGATGAGAGCAGGAGAAGAGTGAGTGGATGATGATGATGATGAGAGCAGGAGAAGAGTGAGTGGATGATGATGATGATGAGAGCAGGAGAAGAGTGAGTGGATGATGATGAGAGCAGGAGAAGAGTGAGTGGATGATGATGAGAGCAGGAGAAGAGTGAGTGGATGATGATGATGAGAGCAGGAGAAGAGTGAGTGGATGATGATGAGAGCAGGAGAAGAGTGAGTGGATGATGATGATGATGAGAACAGGAGAAGAGTGAGTGGATGATGATGATGATGAGAGCAGGAGAAGAGTGAGTGGATGATGATGAGAGCAGGAGAAGAGTGAGTGGATGATGATGATGATGAGAGCAGGAGAAGAGTGAGTGGATGATGATGATGATGAGAGCAGGAGAAGAGTGAGTGGATGATGATGACGAGAGCAGGAGAAGAGTGAGTGGATGATGATGATGATGAGAGCAGGAGAAGAGTGAGTGGATGATGATGATGATGAGAGCAGGAGAAGAGTGAGTGGATGATGATGAGAGCAGGAGAAGAGTGAGTGGATGATGATGATGATGAGAGCAGGAGAAGAGTGAGTGGATGATGATGATGATGAGAGCAGGAGAAGAGTGAGTGGATGATGATGAGAGCAGGAGAAGAGTGAGTGGATGATGATGATGATGAGAGCAGGAGAAGAGTGAGTGGATGATGATGATGATGAGAGCAGGAGAAGAGTGAGTGGATGATGATGACGAGAGCAGGAGAAGAGTGAGTGGATGATGATGATGAGAGCAGGAGAAGAGTGAGTGGATGATGATGATGAGAGCAGGAGAAGAGTGAGTGGATGATGATGAGAGCAGGAGAAGAGTGAGTGGATGATGATGATGATGAGAGCAGGAGAAGAGTGAGTGGATGATGATGATGAGAGCAGGAGAAGAGTGAGTGGATGATGATGATGATGAGAGCAGGAGAAGAGTGAGTGGATGATGATGATGATGAGAGCAGGAGAAGAGTGAGTGGATGATGGGCTCTTACCTTTACTTTCCCTGCCTTCTTCTTCCTCTGTCTGAGATGTCTCCTGCTTTTAATTGGCACAGATTATCTGATCACTGTTTTCCTTCTATGAATCAAGCTCCTAAAGACAAACATCCATCCATCTATTATCTACACCCGCTTTATCCTGAACAGGGTCACGGGGGGGGGGGGGGCGGAGCCTATCCCAGCACACTTTGGGAGAAGGCGGGGTTCACCTGGACAGGTCACCAGTCCATCACAGGGACACATAGAGACAGACAGAAACAAAGACCGTTCACACCTCAGGGCAGTTTGTAGAACCACCAGTTAACCTGATAGCTTGTTTCTGGACAGTGGGAGGAAGCTGGAAGGACCCGGCGAGAACCCACGCAGGCACACGGAGAACCTGCAGACTCACACAGGAAGGCCCGGGGCAGGAATCGAACCAAGAACCTTTTTGCTGTGAGGTGACAATGATAACCATTGCACTACTGTGCCGTCCATTAAAGACAAACATGCCAGAGTTTTTTTCAGTTTAAAAAGGTGAATTCTGAATCCAACATGCTGACACAGTGGTCTGTCTATTAGAACTGATTCTGGTCCCGGTTCCTCTCTTTCTGCACCTCCAGCACTCCTGTCCTCTCCCTCCCTCACAACCATGTCCACAGGGAAGGAATTCAATTCAAAACAATTCAGTTGTGTTTGTATAGCAGGGCGCTTTATATAGGTCAACACATCACAATATTCTTAAGAGAAATCCAACAGTTGTGCCCTGAGCAGCATTTGGCACCAGTGGGAAAGAATCCTCTGACAGAACCGAGCAAATTGTCTCCTCTGGATTGGTGAGCCGGACCGGGCTGCCCCACCAATCAGGTCGCTCGGCTCGTCCATCAGGAGGCGGGAGGTGATAATGGGCAGATGAAACCAATCCAGAGCAGGGGACCACACGTCCTACTTACACCATCATCCAACATCCATACACACAAACGAAGAACGAGAAGGGTTGGACGGCCGTCTCCGTATCGACGTCCACTGTGATGGAATTGTTCCCAAACGCTGTGTGGCTCATGAGTGTGAATTAAAATGTTATGAAAAATATTTAAAACATTTTGAGAAAAGCTAATTGAGTCTATTAATAAATTAAATGCAGAACTGAGGCTGTCGTTGTCCACATTGTCAGGAATGTTAAAGTCATCCAGTATAATCACCTCATCTGTTCTTAACACTAAATCAGTCAGTCAGTTCAGTTAGAAACTCTGAATAACAGGCAGCTGGGCGATAAACTACAACTAATGGAATTGTTTTAAGATTAGGACTTCAGACCTGATCACGGTGAAGGAGCGGCGAGATAAACTTCACCACCAACACTTGTCGCTGATCAGTCCGCTCTTCAGGGTGTCTGAATGAACGCCAGTATAAAATATTCACAGCAGGAAACTGAAGCTGGTGGAGAGAGGCCGTCCATGGAGCCCACCGATGCTGCGATCCGACCCTGATGGTCTCTCTGGTTCTGGACAACAGCTGCCCCCCCCTCATGTCAGGTTCCCTGTGAGTCCCTGTGTTTCTCCTCTGTTCCCCCCATGTCCTCTCCTCGTAGCGTCTGTCATCCAACTGTTTGTTTCTGTGTCATGTGTTCTGTGTTTTGTTTTTACAACTCTGCAGTGTAATAAGTTGGACTCCTGTTACTCTGCTTCCAGTTCAGACCTCTGCCTGTTTTCTGCCTGCTGCAGTTTACCAGCATGCCAGCAGTCTGACTTCAGATCAAGAGAGATCACTCACCTGTTGTCCAGCGTGGATCCACGGAGATCACCTGGACTCACCTGTCTGCTGTCTACCAGCTGCACACGTGGTGCAGCCTCCACCCGGAGCTCGAAGACGCTCCGCCGCCTGGCCGACCCCCGTCTGCTCCTCCAGGAGCTCTGGACCACCCTGTTCCCTGCTCACTCCAGCAGCAGTGACCGGCCGAGGATTCCTGGAGTCTGTTGGCTTCACAGCCGCCTGAACTCCATGACTTTACAACTCTGAACACAACCTGCAACGACTCACGTTCCCAAAACAACCAGTTTCCAATAAAGAACTGTGTTGTTTTACTCCATGAACGCTCACACACAACAAACCTTCTGTTACTGACATAGCTTATATTGGGCTTCCCTTATTTGCAATCTTATTTTATTTGCTGTAACCCGACTGAGTGAACTGCACAGGAATTTCATCACACATGTACTTTGTGTTTGTATAAATGGCAATAAAATCTCAGTATTATCAATGTAATACTTTGACATTGTTTCTTAAGATTTACAATGTTGAATGAAGGGCTTATCCTGTTCATGAAGTATTTTTATCGTATCATTGGTTCCAACAGAGGAGCCGAGTTCTCCTCTCACTGGTCCTCTTTCTGCTGGTTAATTAGAAGAGTCTCAGTTTGGTGAACTTGATACATAATAATGTGTTAATTTCTTATAAACCAGTGATCCATAAAGTTATGAGCATTCACAGATAAAGAGAATAATGTTGATATGCTCATATTAACAGCACATGACAGAGATCTGGGATATAATTCACAGAGCGAGAACAGTCGGTTTTCAAAGTCACCATGTTGGATGTGGGAGACTTTGTCAGTTATCCAAGGAGGAACCAACCAATAACCAGCGACCGGGTGTGATCCACAGCATCCCTCCAGTCTGCTGATGGCTACAAGCAGACTTAATGCATTTCAAAATTCTCCCAAGTGTCTCTATTTATTTATTTAATGTTTATTTGTATTGGGATAAGCATGCAGCATAGATCGATGTGACACACCACCCAGTTTATTGCCTAAGAATGGGGAATATATTTTACGGTAGACATTTAAAAAAATGGCTTTAAAGATGGCACGAACGTTTTGGTGCCCGACTCCCCAGGACACACTCAGAGGTCTCGTAGAGTCCAGGAAGTGTTGGAGCTGCACAAATGACCTGCAGCATATTAGATTGTATTGTGGCTCATCATGTGACAGTAAATGTATTATGTGAGTCGGGAGCAACCTCATAAAACAGCTCATGATTTAAAACTGCCAGGCCAGGATTCATAGCAGAGACACTTTGGTCTCAGGTTTTCTTCCCCTCAGGCCTCTGACACCAAGATACGACATTAGAAGTTAAAATAGGTCCAAATAGTCCAGTGTTTTAGACTGAACGGTTGCATTGGTGTTTGTTCTGTCCTCTCTGGAGCAAAGGGGTGGGGACGCACTAATATGAAAAGTATGCTTTATTGATTACTTTATGACTCATTGTTTACAACTTTATAGAAATCAGGATTTCTTTTTTATCTGTATGTGCCATCGAAGCAACGTTAGTTACTGAGTATTCTCAGAAGAATTCAAAATAATGTATTTGTTCTCCTGCAGATCTGAAAATCAGCGGTGGATGATAAATTAGTTCGAACACGTTGCTCATGGCACTCAGTATTTTTATATTTCAAACCTGTAGCTGTGTCGTGATGATCACATTTTACAGCTGGATTACACTTTGAAAAGCACAGTTTGATTACATTTGTGATTATTTACACTTCAAACTAACAGCTACACGGTTGGCTCACCTTTAATTTAATTAAAACTACAGGCAGCGCTGTCAGAGGCTTTATCACAACAATACACACTGTTTGATGCATAGTTTGACTGGGAGATGAAAAGGTCAAAGGTGAAAGGTTAAACATTCAATAAATGAATACAGTGGACCTGCTGGTTGGTTGGACAACGACTCAACATCTTTGAAAGAAACTAAATGAAGCTGAGGATACATTAACTGATATCATTTGTCTTTTAATACTAAATGGAATACCTAAAATGCACAAATAAGCTCGACATATCTGTTAGAAATGAGAGGTATTAATCAATTAAAGACACAATAATAAGACATAGCACATTGGAGATATGTACGCAGTGCCGTGCCAACATTTAGGGAGTTAAATTAAAGTGATTATGCTTTGAAAAATAAAACCACAGCTCGTTTTTATTCATCACTTCACTATATGTAAACTGCAGTCAGCAGTAAACTTATTGTGAGCATGATTTGGCTTTAAAACAGCAGCAGTGCTTCTCGCTACACAGCACACGCTTCCTCTAAATACTTGGCAGGTACGTTGTTCAGCATGTTGGAGAACTGTCCACAGTTCAGTCTGTCTCAGTGTCTTCTGTCTCTTCGTGTGATCCAGGCCGACTCCATGATGTGGAGGACTATGTTGGTCAGACCGTCTGGGACAGGACTTCTTTTTCTTGTACATGATGATTTATCTATTTCTTTTTTTACTCTGGGTGTGATCTTTAGTGACCAAGTGACAGTTCGTCGATCATCCTTCAGACTGTGTTGTGATGATGATGAAGGACATCTAGAGGAACGACCTGGAGACACAATTGATTCTATTCAATTTGAAATATTCATATAGGTCAAGTCATCTTAGGGCACTTTACATCGTACCGCCAAGACTTTACAGCATTATAGAGAGGAACTGAACAAGTCAATAATTTCTGCAGGAGTGACAGCTGGAAGGAAAGCAGAGAGAGAAAAGAACAGCATAAAGATAAAGGAGACAATAAAGTTTGGGTGTGTTGGTGGGGCCAGTAACTGCAGAGCAGAAACAGGCAGCTCCAGGGATACCTGTGGACAAAGCACAAAACTAGAGGGCCGAGGAGGACTGCACCGAGAGATAACAGACCATAAACTACAGGGTGTCCTGGTGTCATATCAATATCAATGCATGGAGAGACAAGACAAGGTCAGTTCATCATGAGGTCCCCAGCAGACAAAGCTGTGGAAGCATCAATAGGAGATTACCTGGGAAGCTCTAACTATGAGCTTTATCAACATGGGAAGTTTCAATCCTGATCTTAAAAGTAGAGAAGGTGTCCGTCATGTATGAAGCTGTGAAGTCCATCACACTTGATGATAACTCCTGACATCCGGACTAAAACAACACCTATCGGAATTTATATACCTTCTTTCAACACATTTCAATTCCAACATCTTCTGCACTCAACATGGAGAAACAAAACAGGCTGAAGAAAAAGCAGCTGATGCTGTGGTGTTTGTGTGGGAGCAACAGACCATCCACAGTTTTTACTTTTTTATTTTAGGGTTTTCTGATGACAACGCGGCCAGGATCCTCCACACACCTGCAGTCACTACTATTTCAGACAGGTCATGAAGGAGGACTCTGTCACGTTTGACTTGATAAACAGCTAATTCGACACCTTTACCACCTTTTGAGACAAACATACTGTGTCCTCTGGACGCTGCTCTACCATCACCTGACCCCATGTCCTCATCGACGTCAGTAAGTTAGGAGGTTATACAGTATTTAACATGTGTATCGGTGATGCTGGGATTCAGACAGACTGTGTAGTGGACGAGGAAGTGCTGAACGCCACACGGACGATACAGAATGGATCAGAAACGTGTGCTCGTCCTCTCGACCATGCAGTGCAGCTGTTGGGGTCACTGTTGCTCGTAATCATTAAAATGAAGTCGGGGAAGTGCAGTGAACACAATAGCTCTATTGAAGAGGACGTGTCTGTCCTACTGCATACACTCTACACACTATAAATATACACACATATACTGTGGGAAATCTGTACTCTGGCTATCATGGGCTCGTCCACCCTCATGAAAACATCCGCAGCATCGCTTCCTTTAATGTGCAGATAAAGTCACAAGACGTTTTTATATTTATGGTTATTTGACAAATTTTTAGCAACTAAAAATACAATTGAATCTCATAATGGATTCTGTATGATCCATTTGGAGCTGTCACCAGGCTCCTAAACATAGATTTGCCCTATTCATATTAATATGTTGACAGCTGTAATTGTTGGTAAATGAAGATAATATAGGTTCAGTAAAAATGAGTCCAACAACTAGAAATTTGGTAAAATCCTCAAATAAACATAACTTATCTCTACATATTTATTTGTTCTTTGACTCCTTTGAATCGACTGTAATGTAGAAGTAAAATAACCTTTTGGTAAATCACAGCTGAATGAATGCTGTGCTTTTAGCTATTATCTGAAGTTGCCACTTGAGAAAAGATCCTTAAATTCAGTGAGTAAGAGCTTCACTATTGTCAGAGCAGAATGAACAACCTTGTGCTCTTTGAATCTGAGAAACTGGAGAAGCTTTATATATAATACATGTTCTTGTCCTCATGACTGGGCCAAGGAGAGACTTTAAAAACTGCATCAAAAATATACTTTTTTACTTTCCTCTAATCCAAACTATGAACCATCTGCAGAGGAATGGTTTGTTATGAAGGTATTTTAGTGTCTTTATGACAAATTATCTCTCCCTGATACAACTGATCACAACCAGTGACTGGCACTTATCATTCGGGTCAAAGAATACTCACATCTATTGGATAGATTTAAAATTGTTTAGGTCAACAGCGACTCTTCCAAGCGAAGAAAAGCAAGTTATGGAGTGCTACAAGGTTCAGATGAATACTTTTTACATTATACAGTACATGCTTTGCTGAGGCAACAATATGAGGAAACACTACATACATTTGGATTGCTATGCAGATGACACCCAGCTATGTCTTTCTACAAGACTAGATGAGACAAACTAGGTTGTAAAACTTCAAGAATGTTTCAACGACATAAAGGCCTGGATGACCTGTAATTTAAAAATTATAAATTCAGACAAAACTGAAGCGATCATTTGGCCCTAAACACCTAAAATTGTCTTTCTCCAACCAAATAGTTTCTCTAGATGACATTGTTTTGTCTTCCAGCACCACTGTGAATATGTCCTTTAAATCTCACATTATTTATGCAACGTTAATAAAATCAGGAACATCCTAAGAAGCTTATCCATCATTTGTTACTTTCAGGCCTGACTACTATAATTTTGTGGTCAGGTATTAATCTAAATTAGCATTTTTAAAGCCGGGAGCATTCATTCAGTTATTTAAATAGTTGCCATGTCGAATCCATTTCTCGGACAACTGCAGGGTAAACTATGGACCGCTGCAGAGAGAACGGATCTCCAGAACCGCTGGTCTGTTAAATACGTTCAGCTCAGTACTGTATTCTCCATCTCTCACAGGTTCATCGGTGTCCGTGTGCATTTAGCAGCCTGTATGGTTTCCATTACATCTTTGTTGAACTGCTGCATCTGAAACGCCTTCAGTGGTAACATTTGTACACGAACTGTTGAACTGTAAGTTCACTCTGTGCTGCAGTATTGATTTTGCTATTCCACATTTGACATCAAATTGCTCGTAGGACCATTTGTCTATGAAATTGAAAAACAGTTTTACTTTATCATATTTCTTGGAAACTATTTCCAACTTTGGACTGCAGATTTTGAATGAACGATTTCTTAAGTGTGAGTGACATGATCCACATGACTTATGATGAGGAGGCCCAGCCAGACAACTTTGGCCCTCAGCCACATATCGGTTTGAATTAATTATTATAAATACTTGTGGATGCAAATCCAGTGAAATTATATTATTTCGCCCCAAATCCTAAAATGTGTTTGTGCCCTGCAGGCTTGAACAGTGTTGTAAAGCTCAGAGGACAAGACCCAAACACAGAATGATTAACTGGATGCTTGTGAGGGTTAATGGAAATGGAGTGGAGGTTTTGCAGAGGAGGTTGGTGTGGTGAGGACACAGATGGAAGGAGAAGCTGAACAATGACAGGCAGCCACGATGGGATAATACCCGACTAGATAACACAACGAACTGGTGAGTGGGTGGGACACTGGGGTGGATATGCTGCAGGGAGATGTTAGTGTCTCCTGTACTGCTGAATCTGATTGTGCTGAGATGATTTACTGATTCAACAAACATTTAGATACTCAGTCAGGCGGTGCACCATCGTGAGCCAACATTGTGCAGCGCTTCATTCAAACTAAAACCTTCACCCACTGCTGAGTTCTTAGATAGAGTTAAACACGCAAACGTTTGCAGAAGTACAGCTTCTGAAATGTTACAATTTGTTAGGTTTTTTAGGCAACTACAAAATATACAGCATGAATTAAAATTAGAACGAGTACAACTTTCAGGCCCCTCCCCCTCCCTCTCCACTTCACTGAAGCCCCTCCCTTCCCTGCAGAGCAGGCTGACATGCACACCAAAGACTGTATATAAAGTGGAACTCCTTATTCGTTTTCTGGCAGTCCAACTGAAAATAATCCCATCATTAATTAAATATTAGGCCTGAAATGTTTGATTGACAGGCCTGTGCTGCAGGCAGGTTTCCACTACAGGTGGGCGGAGCATAGGGTCCTCGGGTTCCCAATCAGATTGAGACAGATCCACCGCTCGCTCCTCCTCTGCAGAAACACCAAGGTGGCGACAGCTAAAATGTTTGACTGGAGGTTTTAAAACGGAAGTTCACAAACCAACAGATGATGTCACGGTGGGCAAAACCCTTCAATGTCAATCAGCAGCTTATTTAGATCAGGCAGTCCACGTGCTCACAATTGTTACTGTTCATTTAGTGCTACATTACCATGAGTTCACAAGGTCCTGCATTCTTATTACAATTATGTCCACTGAATAAAACAAGAATGTTGAAGGGACAAGAACAAATGTAATAAATGAGATAACCAAACACTATAATATAAACAGATGAACTCAGCATTTTTACCACTGAAAGCAGTTTTCACACAAAGTCAAGAAGAATTCCAGGTTTTTACGACTTTTTTTGCACTTTTGGAGAAACCATTTCTTTTTATCATAATATGATTCATTTGGAAGCAAATCTTCAGATCAACAAAACGTCTTTGGAGAAGAAGACAGAAATGAACAGTACATTTAATAAAGTTATTACCTGCACAAAAGATCTATCCTGGTTTACAGACCCACGTCCTGCTTCAGCTTTCAACCTCTGTCACTGGCGTAGTCGTGTGCTCAGTTTTCCTGTGCTGTGACAGTGAAGGGAATTCTCCATTTAAAATGCTTTAGATTATTTATTTCACTTGTTCTTTCTAGTTGTTTCTTTATTGTTGTGACAACCAACAGTTTGATGATTACATTTTGACAATAATCACTGGTGGCCAAATATTTGAAAATCAATTCATGCAAACTTTTATTACACAAGATTTATTAAGTTAAAGTCTTGTCGCTTGTTGGTGTGTGATGGATGGACGGATGGATGGACGGACACACACTGTGACTGCAGCCCACTAAAACACATGCCAGACATAAATGAACCATCTGACTTGTGCTGCATGGCCAGACGATGGCAGCCATATGTACCTCACACATGCAGTAAATATTGTGTATTTTCAGTGGAAGCAGAGGTAGAACTAAAAGCCTGTAATCACAGCTGTGGTTCACAGCATCAAAGCCGGGCCTCCCACCCGCTTATCCTTCGGCTGTAAATCACGAGGTGAAATCACTTACTCCTTTTCACTGCTGTATGATAATTGACTGCTGATTGTCAAAAAGCCCCCTTCCTATGCAGCTGCAGTGTGTGTGTGTGTGTGTGTGTGTGTGTGTGTGTGTGTGTGTGTGTGTGTGTGTTCGGGTGTGTGTGTCTATCTTGTATGTGCATGTGTCTCTGTGAGCATGCACGCAACCGAGATCAAATAATAAGGCCAGGGCGACACAGCTATTTGATCTCCGTGCCTGGTGGGGTCCACAACTTAACTGGGGATGTTTCATTCGAACACTGCTTCATTATTTCATTATAACCCTGTGCACTCTTTGAACCCCACAGCTACATGATTAATTCATGATTTTTTTTTTAAAGGTAGGACTCCGAGGCAGAGAAAAGTATGAAGTGGTAATTTAGTCTGATGTTAAAATAAAGTCATGAAAAGCAAAGTGTGAGTCGATGCATTAGAATCACAAACGCTGCACATCAGCATAGTTAGTTTACCAAACGAAGCATCGAAATCACCAGCAGAAAAAACATGTAATGGAGAAAATAATAAGCCAAATCAAACAGAATGAATTATGATACGAACGTGTGGGAAAACACCACAACGCCATCGCACAACAACACAAATGAAATATGTAGAAAGTGAAGTTGTCGAGGTGTTGGTTCGAAGTGAATGTGTTCAAGAAGAGGAGAAACATGGAGCAACTTTAACTTGTGTTATAGCAGAGTTGCAATTCTACTAAACAGACACATGATAAAAAAAGGAGGTAATATAAATGTTAATAAGCAGACAACTTATAAAACATAGATACTTTTTATTTTATTATTTTAAATCTGGTGTTAATGTCTCAATATGAGGGTGATCATAACCCGTCTGACCATCAGAAATATGACTAGATGTAGTCTGGCCAAGAAGGGCTTAACAACATCATCTACAGACAATACAACTTTTATTAAGTCAACTTTTGGGTTGGTTTCCTATGTAAAGGATTATGTAGAGCATTATCAAGTCATCCAGCTCACTCTACACAAACAGGCAACAAAACAGTGAGTGTGGAGTGACAACAACAACCGCTTTAGTCAGAAGGTATGTTCGATATTAAATGCAGTAGGAAGAGTATGCCATGTGAGTGTAGCGACAGATTTGAGCTGAACAAATCAGGAAGTCCACAACATCAATGAGACAAGCTGCATGTGCTTCTGAAGCACTGCCTGTGTGTGCAGAAGGTGGAAGGAAACAGCACCACACACATGCTCTGTGGAGTCAGGCTGCACCACCACTATCCACACAGTAACTACACATGGAACTGAACATGACTCAGACAAACCAAACATGTAAAACCTGCAGAAGAAATTCAACCAATAAATGTAGACACCTGCACATGCACCTGGCTTCAGGGCCGGCTTACCGAGGTCATTTATGTTTTTTATACAAATACTGTAACCACAGTGTTCTACGATTAAAGAGAAATCTGACAACAAGTCAACCAGCTCCACACTTGAAGACACGACTGCACTTATTTTCTTAATGAAAAAGCACACGATGTAAACAACACATTAAAGAGCAAGAGTAAAAATCCACCCAAAGTAATTTCAACTCATATTTTGTTCCGAGTCAGATTTCATTGTGCTTCTCCCTCAATTAACATTCATCCCTTTGTTCCTGAGGAGCCATGACACACAGACACCAGCAATCAGCACGGATGTGCATTCAAAGAAGGCAGCCTGTGAACAACAACCTCTGCAATACCCCAACAGTTCACGTGTCACTTACCTGTAAAGTCCAGTAATCCTGTCTTGCCTACTTCTGCTTCAGTCAGTGATTTCATGTATTTGAATAAATGTTATCATGAACAACATGTGTTGTCATATTCTGTTTCTGCAGGTGTCTATAAAAATATTTTCTACATATGATTTAGATAAGTGTCCTTTCAGTTGAATTACCCATCACTATTACATTGTATTAATCACCTGAATATTATTCTATTGTTGTAATGCCTTCATTCTTTATCTTCCTCTTCTCCTCTCAAATTAATTGTATGTCATGTAGGGCTTAAAGGGGCCCTATATGATTTGCAAATTATGTAAACCCATGTTTAATTAAAAATAGACAACAATATATAAAATGTTGAAATTGCGAAATGTTATTGTTTTATGAAAAATATGTGCTAATTTTTAAATTTTATGTCAGCAACACATTTAAAAAAAGTTGGGACAGGGTTGACAAAAGACTGGAAATTTGTGTAACGCTAAAAAAAAAAACCTGTTGGAACATCTCAACTAATGAGGTTACCATGGCAAAAGATCAGTAGCATTATTGGATATAAAAATATGATTTCAGAGAAGCAGAGTCTCTCAGCAGTGAAGATGGGGAGAGGTTCACCACTCTGTGAAAGACTGTGTTGGAAAATAGTGCAACAATCTAAGAATAATGTTCCTCAACGTAAAACTACAAAGAATTAGTGGATTTCATCGTCTACGGTTCATAATATCATTAAAAGATTCAGAGAATCTGGAGAAATCTCTGAACACAAGGGACAAGGCTGGAAACTATTATTGGATGGTGGTGATCTTCGGGCCCTCAGGCAGCACTGCATTAAAAACACACTATTCTGGAGTGGAAATCACTGCATGGGCTCAGGAACACTTGTGAAAACCATCGTCTGTGAACACAGTTCATCGCTGCGTCCACAAATGATGTTAAAACTCTCCAAAGAAGAAACCAGATAGAAACATGATCCAGAAACACCGCCGCCTTCTCTGGACCGAGATCATTGAAGATGGACTGAGGTGAAGTGGAAAACTGTCCTGAGGTCTGATGGATCACAATCTGAGATTCTGTTTGGAAATCATGGACGCTGCATCCTCCAGGTTAAAGAGGAGAGGGACCATCCAGCTTGTTATCAGCTCAGTTCTAAAGCCAGCATCTGTGATGGTACAGGGATGCATTAGTGCACATGGCATGGGTAGCTTGAACATCTGGAAGGAAGCATTAATGCTGAATGATATATTCAGGTTTTGGAGCAACATATGCTGCCATCCAGACAACGTCTCTTTCAGGGAAGGTCTTGTTTATTTCAGCAGAATAACGTCCAACCACATTCTGCACGTATTCCAACAGCATGGTTCTCTAGTAGAAGAGTCCGCTGATAAACTGGCCTCCTGCAGTCCAGACCTGTCAATCATTGAAAACATCTGGAGCATCAGGACATGAACAATACAACAAAGGAGACCCTGAACTGTTGAGCAGCTGAAATCCTCTATCAGGCCAGAATGGGACCACATTTCACTTTCAAAACTCCAGAAACTGGTCTCCTCAGTTCCTAAAGGTTTCCAGAGTGTTGTTAAAAGAAGAGTTGATGCAGCTCAGTGGTGAACATGATCCTGGAACAACTTTATAGAGACGTGTTGCTGACATCATATCGGGCAATAAAAAAGTAATTATCCAATTAGGTAACATTACATTACTGCAGAAGAAGAGGACAGACTGGGATGACATGATTAAAAGATCGCCAGTCAAACCTCAAAAGAAGGAAAACATATTATGAAGAAAACATTGAGCACACTGGAGAGTGGAAACTCAAAGTTTTGAACATCTAATGTTGCATTTATGTGGAATAAAAAGGCAAATAATTGTTTAAGTTATCACAGTCACAAAAGTTTTGGCAAATCCACAGTTTTGAAACAGAAAATATGCATAAAATCAAGTGTATGGACACACCTACTTTCATGTAGAAGTCCAGGTTTTATTAAGGATTATTAAAAATGTTGCAAAGAATTTCACTTGAAAAGTCTTTCCAAGGAGAAAAAGAGGTTGATTCCAATGGTGGAAACACAGAAGTAGCTACAATTAGTACGGTGAGAAGCACAATAAATCCGTTATGGTGATGGTTGGGGATTCTACTTTTAAAGAGGTAAAAATATTTTAATGTAGAAATAATGTATTTGCTTCTGTAATATTATATGGATAGGTATTCATTGAAGAACAAGGAAGGTCTGTGACAGGACTTCGTACAAGTGGATTTTTCAGGCTTTCACGTCCCTGAGTGAGCTCCTGGGGAGACGTTTTTGGATGCAGCTTTTAATGTCAATCCATAACAAATATTACATAACTATATCACAGAGTGAGATTGGAGCTGTTCTGGAGCTCCACAGACAGAAAACTACGGCCTCACTTCTTGTATTTGTGGGTGGTGAGAGCACTGACTGGTGAGAGTACCACTGTGATAGCAGGAAGAGAGGAACCAGTCAGTATTGGTTCCAGACTTTCACACCCAGGTTTGGATTCTGGTTGTAGTTGTTCCAGTAGTTAACTTTAAACAGCCCAGGGAACATAGAATAGAAATATTAAAACTACAAGCGGGGCTATGCGGTCCTTCGCGCTGCACATCGGGGAGCCGGCAGCCCCGAACCCCCGGATCCCCAACGTGCACCGTGTGAGAGCACATATCACTTGAATTTGCTTCTCGTTTCCTGTCTCCAGCAGGGGCCGCTACGACTACAAGCGAATATTACCATACAGGTGTCTTCAGGGCAGGACTTTTGTCAAAGATTAATGTTTGAGGAAAATCGGAATATGCACATAAATGTTACAGTCACCTGTAGTTTCATGGCGAGACGCTCAAAATGGCCGCCACGACACGGTCACACCAATCGACGAAAACAAATTAATGTTGCCAAGAGACTGTTTTGTACATCTAGGTGTGATACACCTGTCCAACGAATTTGGTGCACGTAGGTGAAACTAGGTGCCGGGGCTGCAGTTTAGGGGGCACTGGCGAGCCGTTTGGCCACGCCCACTCACAAAACACACATCAGTTATATGGTCTCACCACGCCGGATGTATGCGATACGTTTCGTGAGGTTTCAAGCATCCGTTGACCTTAAACATCAACTTCCTGTCACGGCAATACATCCAACTTTGCCACATCGTCACGGCGACGCCCATTGACAAAGTCGAACGAATGTCTCAATATGTCATCAACTACATGTTTAGGTTATTGTGACCCGACTTTAGGTTCATGTGATCAACCAGCTCGACATAGAATGTGAAAGTATGAAAAGTGTCATTTCCAGTGGCCAACAGGGGGCGCTGTGAGCGAATATTCCCCCACAGGGGTCTTCAGGGCGGGGCTGTTATCATACCTGTGATGTTTGGAGAAGGTCGGTCCATGTACGTAAGATTTAAAGCAACTCCTAGTTTCATGACGAGACACTCAAAATGGCCGCCTCTTTACGGGCACACACATCGACGTAACGGTGCAATCTAACTTTTTAGTGCGTCTAGGTGTGATACACGTCTCCACCGGGTTTCATGAATTTAGGTAAATGTGGCCACTGGGGCATCTCTTTAGGGGGCGCTAGCGAGCCATTTGGCCACGCCCACTCACGACTCCACTAGAATACAAAATTATTCGCCGGGAGACAAATGTGTTTCCACTTTCATGAGTTTTAGAAGATGATAAAACCTCCAAAAATGCAGTTCATTTGTAAGAACAAGGACCGAACAGAATAATAATTCTTTGAAGAACAATCGGGCTTTACAGGTCCTCCCTAACATGTCCGATTAACATATTATGGATATGACACACTTTATATAAATGGAACCGTAGCAGCAGCAGCTTATGTTGCGTGTTCTTATGTTGCCTGTATCAAAGCTGAGCTGGAGAGAGCTCTAGTGGAACATGAACAACCTTCAGGGTATCCAACTGTTAAATTATTTTCACCAGAGACGAAGAGGATGATGGAAAGAAAAGATGCATGTACGCTTTTGAATGTAATTGTTCTACCGAGTTCCTATCGATTAGGTGAAATCTTAGACATGCCACATTGAACGGCATCATTGAACGGTGTCTGTCAAAAGACGAGCTCGACTCTCTCGAAGTGCTGTCTGATCCTGCTTGCAAGAGCGAACAGAAAAATGAGCCACATCACGACTGTCTGTACTCACAGGTCTACCTTCACCTTTCACTTTCAACAGAGATGATGAGGACGGCCTGTCAGGAGCCATGCTGCTCAACAGAAGGAGGTCACCATAAGAGGAGCATCTTAAGGAGCTAAAGAAAAATAGGGCATGTCCGTTTACTGTAAAAAGTGCAGCCATTACATATCTGCCTGTTCAGTATAGCAGAGTGGAAAATAGGGTTTGGAAGATGAGATGTGAATAGCGTTGTAGAATGGTTGACTTTCATCCAGGAGAACACAGTTCGCATCCTGTTACTGACCTGCAATGAATTCTTGCAATTTTATAAACCATGTCCATGATCTTAGCAGAGCCTGAACAAACTGCTTTAGTTGTGTGCCTCCACTCATACCATGACTCCTGTCAAACAGCCACGATCTCTTCTTTACCACACTGTCATTGTCAATTTGAAAATATTGTACAAAGCAGGAATTCCAGCTTTTGGAAAATTAGCTGATGCAGACCTTCTTGTTGAATGATAGTGTTGAAACAGTAACGTTTCAATCAATTCTTCATAATTTCTACACCATCTCATTCTCAGAGGACTCCCATGGAGGATGGTGCTCTGATTGTGTTAGAGAGATGTCGGTGACTCAGGTTACATCCCAGTACCTCTCGGTCAGACCAACGATTTATAGAAATCACCACCAGACAATCACATTTCACCTTCTGTCTGTAGCTAAAATAACCCTTTCTGAGATTAGATCACAAAATGTATGTCAACTGGAGCTAATTATACCATCTATAATCTTACCGCGGTCTTACCGTGATCTTACCGCGGTCTTACCGTGATCTTACCAAGTGCATCGAAGTTGTCACTTACATACATTCAGCCACAATCCTCCTTCTATGTCTCTTTTTTAAAAGTTTAAAGTCCAAAGAAAAGTGTGATTCATGACATGTTCTTAAACCTCCAATTTGTTCATGAATCCCATGGTCCTCTTACTTTGAAAGCATGTGCTGGTTGTTCCTAATCAGCAGGTAAACACCCTGCTGACTCTCATGAAAGGAAATGAGACTGCAGGGCTGAGTGCACACCGAGTCACAGAAACCTGCAGAGAAAAGAGAAGTTGAGAAACAAAAATTGGTCAACTGAAAATCAAAATGTTTTAACACCTGAATTTAAGGGGAAAGACAGCTGAAGTAGTTCTAAGATGGAAATGTTGCTGCAGGAAGTGAGCAGAAAGAGAGATGTTATAGCATCAGTACTGCATGTACAATAGAAAGAGAAAACATTGCTGTGAGAGGAGGTGTATGGCAGATGAAGTTAAAGGTCGACGTTTGTCCATTAATAACTTAGTTCTGGGCTTTAGTTCCTCTTTTATTTTGTAACGAGTCGGCTTGTTCACCTAAGCCTCTACTGTGCAACACATCGAGAGGAGAGATGAGAAACAGAACGTCACTTCAATTCACACTGAGCTGAAAGCCTGAAGACTACAGCATCTTTCAGACATGCTTGTTGCAGAATATCCTGCAAACGTCACATACGGTTCCTCTGCGTAACAGTATGACGTCCACAGGACGGATCATTGATTTTGATTTTATACACTTTATTAATCCCTGAGGGGAAATGTCTTCACTACAGCAGGGGGGCTCTCAGGGGGGAGCTGCTGCAGCAGGCTGCCACTAGCGCGGCGCCAGGTAACCTGACCTGAGGTGCATGTTTTTGGATGATGGGAGGAAGCCGGAGAACCTGGAGAGAACCCACGCAAGCACAGGGAGAACATGCAAACTCTGCACAGAAAGGCCCAGGACCGGATTCAAACCCTGAACCTTTTTGCTGTGAGGTGACAGTGCTAACCACTGCACCACCGTGCTGCCCAATATCACGATATACATGTTTTATATCGTATAAAAAATGATTCCAGTTTTATTGCGAACAATATGATATGGCACAACCCTACTCTACACTAAAAAACTAAATGTTTATTATGATGTCAGTTTACACTTTATCCAAATAAGAAAAATAGGTTAAACAGTAAACATCAATCTGAAAGTTTCATTGAAGTGAAACAAATACTGATTTTGAACCTGTGAGGTGAGAAACAAACCTTCAGATTGAACAGCAGCATCTGGTGTATCAAACAGCTGCCAGCACTGTTTCCAGCTGATTACCTGAGGACAATAAAACAACAGTCAGCAGGTGAAGAAAATGAACGTAATCTGAAAACAAGCCTGAATATAAGAGAAGAAGAAGAACTGATGGTCTGAGGTGGAACCACTGACCGAGTTACAACAGAAAGTAATTGGACTCTACACTACAGAATCTCATGTTACCTGCAACACGGCTGGCTGACATGAAGGCTGATCGGATCGACCACTGTTCAAATATTAATAGCACAGACTAGTGCTGGGATTGTGTGTGTGTGTGTGTGTGTGTGTGTGTGTGTGTGTGTGTGTGTGTGTGTGTGTGTGTGTGTCGAAGGTTACCGATCTATCTTGATTTCATCACTCGTCGATACTTGTGAGAAAAAGGTTGGTTTTGATTTCATGTTTATCTGAGTGTGGATTGAGCCCTCTGAAGGATGATTCATCCAGCATGCTGCTCTCAGCTTCCACTGAGCTTTGAACAGATCAGGTGGAATGTGTGGATGAGTTCTCACATGCTATTTTTCTAACATTGTTTCCCGGTGGAAAGAATAGTTCTTGTATTTCAGTTTTAAGGTCAGCTAACACTTCTCTGATTTGAAACCAGCCTTGTTGTTTACTGACCACAGTGAACAAATGAAACACTAAGGGTTTGATTTACTGAAGGTCTGCATGTGTAAAATCAGGTTCAAACTCCACATCACCCACAAAACAATGTCCATCAGATCTACTGACGACGTGCAGCGAGGATTTCATCTTCTAAATGTGCAGTTTAACACACGTTGTCCATTCTGTGTGTTTTCCTCCATCTTATGTAATATTGGACGTTTCTACCTGAAGGAGTAAAATACTGAGAGGGAACATGCAAATAGAACAATTTATCACCTGCAACGATATTTACTGAACCTAAAATATTTTTTTTAATATTTCTTAATTTCAATGGGATCAGATTTCCTTTTCCTTTTGCGGTCACTCTGTTTTCCATTGCTGGAATCACTTTAACTCACAAACCCTCATTTAAATACAGAGATTTGCACCTGATTTCAATGAAGCAGTTACTCAGTAAATCACCCACAAAACAGGTGCAAAATAAATGTGCAAACTTTTAGAAGGAACACACAATTTAGTTCCTTTATTTGAGATCTTAGTAAATCAGACCCTAAATGTACGAATGGCATGTGTGCGCCATGTCTTTTATCCAAATGGTGTCACTGATTTCATAACTGGTTTGAGAGAAACTCATACCTTTGGTGGAGGTCTCTGAGGTGGTCAAGAAGCTCCTCGGTTGACGCGTCTCTTCAGAGTAGCATGGATGTCGTGGACTGGCAGACCAGCGTGGTGTTCTAATTCCCCATGAGGGACCGCAGAGTGTGCACCAACTATTGGGGTATCCCACTACTCAGCCTCCCGGGGAAAGCTTATGCCAGACTGCTAGAAAGGATGCTCCGACCGATTGTTGAAACTCAGATTGCGTCCTGGTTGTGGGACAGTGGACCAACTCTTTACCCTCACAAGGTTACTGGAGGGTCCTGGGAGTTTGTCTATCAGTTTACATTATATTACATTACATTACATTTCATTTATCTGACTCTTTTATCCAAAGCAACCTACAATAAGTTCATTTCAACCATGAGGATACAAAACCAGAACAACAGGAATCAAGAAAAAACAATTTCTTCCAGAAAGCCAAACTACAAAGTTCTATCAGTAAGTTCTATTTTAAGATACTAAAGTTCTACTGTTCAAGGTAAAGGAGGAAGATGTGTGTTTTTAGTTTGTGGTGGAAGATGTTCAGAGTTTCTGCTGTCCTGATGTCGGTGGAGCTCATTCTACCATTTAGGAGCCAGGACAGCAAACAGTCGTGATTTTGTAGAGTTTAACTCAGTGAGGAGCAACAAGCTGATTGGTAGAAGCAGAGCGGAGGGAGGGGCTGGGATGTAGGGTTGGACCATGTCCTGGATGTAGAGGAGGAGGAGGAGGAGAAGGTGGAGGAGCGGAGTGAACGGGGTGGGATGTAAAGTTGGACCATGTCCTGGATGTAGACTGGACCCGATCTGTTCACAGCGCAGTACGCAAGTACCAATGTTTGGAAACAGATGCGGGTGGCTACTGGTAACCAGTGAAGGGAGCGGAGGAGGAAGAGGAGAAGGAGGAGAAGGAGGAGGAGGAGCGGAGTAGTGTGAGTGAATTGCTTTGTGGAGTTGGAGAAGGTTTTCGACCGGGTTCTTCGAGGGTTTTTGTTCACTGGTTCCAGACTATTCTGTCTCTATACAACTGCAGTGAAAGCTGTTGCATGTTTCCGGTGGGCGTGGCCTCCAGTGGGCGTGGCCTCCACCAGGGCTGTCCTATGTCATCGATCCTGTTCGTGACCTTCATGACAGAATATCTAGGAGCAGCCGGGGGGAGGAGAACGTCAGGTTTGGGGGTCTCCAGATCGCCTCTCTGCTGTTTGCAGATGATGTGGTCCTGTTGGCCTCTTCAGACTCCCAGCATGCACTGGGGCAGTTTGCAGTCAAGTGTGAAGCAGCGGTGTGAACAGTCAGCACCTCCATATCTGAGGCCATGGTTCTCTGCTGGAAACTGGTGGATTGATCCCTCCAGGTGGGGACAGAGGTCCTGCCCCAACCGAGGAAGTTTAAGTATCTCTGGTTGTCAGGATCTCCGTCCGTCCCTGTTTGTATCCTCTCTGTTTTCCCCAAATATCCTTCTCCTCATGTCTCCTGTCTTCTCTCCTGTTGTTTTTGTCCGTCATGTGTTCCTGTGTTCTGGTCTGTCTGGAGGGAGTGAAATTGTTCCACCACCCACCTCCAGTCACCTCTCACTACCACACCCTTCTCACTCATTCTCAGTAATCCCCACCTGGCAGTGTATCTACCTCGGTCCTGCACAACACCTGCGTCAGTACATCCGATCATCTACGCTGGTATCACGCTGTTGTTCAGTCAGTCCGTTTACTCGTTCAACATTTCCGATCCTGACCCACGGTCTGTCTCCTGCCTGCTGCAGTTACAGTGCATCCGGAAAGTATTCACAGCGCTTCACTTTTTACACATTTTGTTATATTACAGCTTTATTCCAAAATGGATTAAATTATTTTTTTCCTGAAAAATTCTACACGCAATACCCCATAATGACAAAGTGAAAATAGTTTGTTGAAAATTTTTGCAAATCTACTAAAAATAAAGAACGAAAATATAACAGGTACATAAGTATTCACAGCCTTTGCTCAATACTTTGTTGAAGCACCTTTGGCAGAAATTACAGCCTCAAGTCTTTTTGAGTATGATTTTTTTTTTTTATTTCACTTTATTAATCCCCGAGGGGAAATGTCTTCACTACAGCAGGGGGGCTCTCAGGGGGGAGATGCTGCAGCAGGCTGCCACTAGCGCGGCGCCAGGTAACCTGACCTGAGGTGCATGTTTTTGGATGATGGGAGGAAGCCAGAGTACCCAGAGAGAACCCACGCAAGCACAGGGAGAACATGCAAACTCCGCACAGAAAGGCCCAGGACCGGATTCAAACCCGGAACCTTTTTGCTGTGAGGCGACAATGCTAACCACTGCACCACTGTGCCGCCTGAATGATGATGAATGATGATGCTACAAGCTTGGCTCCTATTCTTGGGCAGTTTCTCCCGTTCTTCTTTGCAGGACCTCTCAAGCTCCATCAGGTTGGATGGGGAGCGTCGGTGCTCAGACATCTTCAGATCTCTCCAGAGATGTTCAATCAGGTTCAAGTCTGGGCTCTGCCTGGGACATTCAAGGACATTCACAGAGTTGTCCTGAAGACACTCCTTTGTTATCTTGGCTGTGTGCTTCGGGTCGTTGTCCTGTTGGAAGATGAACCTTCGCCCCAGTCTGAGGTCCAGAGCGCTCTGGAGAAGGTTTTCATCAAGGATGTCTCTGTACATCGCTGCATTCATCTTTCCCTCCATCCTGACTAGTCTCCCAGTTCCTGCCTCTGAAAAACATCCCCACAGCATGATGCTGCCACCACCATGCTTCACCGTAGAGATGGTGTTGGTCAGGTGATGAGCGCTGCCTGGTTTCCTCCAAACATGATGCTTGGCATTCAGGCCAAAGAGTTCAATCTTTGTTTCATCAGACCAGAGAATTTAGTTTCTCATGGTCTGAGAGTCCTTCAGGTTCCTTTTGGTAAACTCCAGGTGGGCTGTCATGTTCCTTTTACTGAGGAGTGTCTTCCGTCCGGCCACTCTACCATACAGGCCTGCTTGGTGGAGTGCTGCAGAGATGGTTGTCCTTCTGGAAGGTTCTCCTCTCTTCACAGAGCAACGTTGGAGCTCTGTCAGAGTGACCATCGGGTTCTTGGTCACATCCCTGACTGAGGCCCTTCTCCCCCGATCGCTCAGTTTGTCCGGGGGGCCGACTCTAGGAAGAGTCCTGGTGGTTCAAACTTCTTCCATTTACAGATGATGGAGGCCACTGTGCTCATTGGGACCTTCAATGCTGCAGAAAAATTTCTGTACCCTTCCCCAGATCTGTGCCTCCATACAATCCTGTCTGAGGTCTACAGACGATTCTTTGGACTTCATGTCTTGGTTTGTGCTCGGACATGTCAACTGTGGGACCTTATATAGACGGTGTGTGTCTTTCCACATCATGTCCAATCAACTGAATTTACCAGGTCGACTCCAATCAAGTTGTAGAAACATCTCATGATGATCAGTGGAAACAGGAAGCACCTGAGCTCAATTTTGAGTGTAATGGCAAAGGCTGTGAATACTTATGTACATGTGATTTTTTTCATTTTTGATTTTTAATAGATTTGCAAAAATTTCAAAAAAATATATTTCACGTCATTATGGGATATTGTGTGTAGAATTTTGAGGGAAAAAATGAATTGAATCAATTTTGGAATAAGGCTGTAATATAACAAAATGTGTAAAAAGTGAGGCGCTGTGAATACTTTCCAGATGCACTGTACCTGTGTGCCTGTCTGCTGTACTCTAGTAAGTACCTGCCGTCCAGTGTCGTTCCTCGGAGTTCATCGGAGACGTGTCTTGGTCATCCTTTGTCAGTCCACGGGAAACCACACAGTTGATCCTGCCCCAGCTCAGCGTCGGTCCTCAGAGACCACCTGTTGCCGCTGCTGCGGTTCCGTCTGTTCCCACGCTGCCCGTCATGGAGCCCGGGGATACGCCTCCGGCCAGCTTTGTCTCGCCATCCCTTTCCTCGAGGGGGAATAGGTGGACCTCCTCACCTGCTCCGATAGGCCTCGTAATCTCTTTCCCCTCTTGGACACATTCGAGTTCCTGCCTCGCCTCCGGAGCAGATCTGAGTCAGGAGTGAGAGACGACATTTGGCTTCCAGACATCTTGAACTATTCCCGGGTTGATGTGCATTCAGTTTTATTTTTCCCTGCCACTTGGAAGATAAAACTTCCTGTCTTTGAACTCATCTGTGTTATGATGTGAGGTGTAACAGGATCCAAACGCAGGCACACAGACTCGGGTAGAAGTTCAGAACAGTCTTTATTGAACCTGTGGTACCTGCAGTCTTAGTCTTCTTATTCCTCCTGAGTCAGGAGGGCAACTCAACCGACTCTCACCGGGGGGGAACGAAGCTGGCAGGACCACTGGACGGACAGCTGGTGGGACAGCTGATGGGACAGCTGGTGGGACAACTGACGGGACAGCTGACGGGACAGCTGGCGGGACAGCTGGCAGGGGCGTTGTCTGCTAGCGCTGGCTGGTCACACTGACAGGTACCGATACTGGAGCTGGAGCAGGACCGGGGATGGACAGACGAACAAACGGATGGACGGACGGTCAGACTCACTGGCGACAGATGGAGGGAGACTGACAGTAACAGGCAGCATCTGGTCGAAACTGGACAGAATCTGACTAACTCGCAGTGACTAGCAGGAACTCTCAGTATGGACCGACCCCCGATGACTGCAGGACAGATATAGTCTGGTGAGGTGATCAGTGGAATCAGACACCTGCAGGTGGTGATTGGGGAGAGTGGTAGCAGCTGCTGAGACCGGTGAGGGGTGTGGCCATGGGAGGTGACAGGAGGCGGGGAGAGGAGGACACAGGACACATGGGGACACAATAACAAACAAGGGAAAGACAGAAAACATGAGGAGAGGTGATTGGGGACAAAACAGAGGAGCAAACAGGAACCCTGACAGAAAGGCTGACTTTCCGAAATGAGTTTCCTCCGTAGGAGGTCGGGCTCAGCTTTAGAGATCGGGGGAGGAGCTGGACATCAGGAGGGAACTTGGAGTTGAGGTGCTACTCCTTCGCATCTAAAGGAGTCAGCTGAGGTGGTTCAGCATCTGATCAGGATCCTCCTGGGCGCCTCCCTCTGGAGGGTTTCTGGACACGCCCAACTGGCAGGAGACCTCGAGGAAGACCTAGAACGTGCTGGAGGGATTATATCTCCCAGCTGGCCTGGGAACACCTCGGGATCCTCAGGAGGAGCTGGAAGATGTTGCAGGAGAGAGAGGGAAGTCTGGGTCAGCTTGCTTGGCCTGCTGCCACCAGGACCCGACCCGGATTGGAGGAAGTAAATGGATGGATCGTAAACTATGTCATTTTTCTGCCACTCTTTCTTATGAAAATCAGCACCTGAGTTATGCACAGTTTTTGTGAGCAGGGATGTCCATGCCTCTGTGATGTCTCTGTGAACATGATATCCAAATATGTGTCAAATTATGGAGTGGAGACCCTTGGAATTCTTCAGAAAGTCTACAGCAATAAAGCACTTTTTTCTGTTCCTCAAACAGTTGACACAAACTTTAATGAGCGCTCTTTGCTCAAGTTTCAGGGACATTGAGAATTTGCAGACAAGCTGGACCAGTGGTCAAACTAATGTGTGCAATTCAGATGATGACACTGATCCTGCAATAAAACTTACACTCAAAGGTTGTAGCTTCTTCCTGCTTCTTGTACATCACGGTGCTGCACCACATTCACGTGCAATATGAGCTGTCTCTGAACTTTTTAAACTGCCCACACATGGTTTGTGAGTCATAGCTGTAAGCTCAAAATAGGAATTCCCACGCTGGGCAGATGTTTATTGCATGTCGTTCCCCAGCTCTCCCCCCCTCACTTTATATCTCTCATTCTTACTGTCACTGTTAAATAAAAGCAAAATGCCCCAAAACAAATAAGAAGAAATAAAAGGAAGGCTGTCTCATCATGGTCTCGGAGTATGAGTAACGTTTCTAAACCACCTTTAGGAGGGGAACAGAAATCTGGAGTGGCTGCTTCCTGCTGAATGAGTCCGAGATCAGCGTCAGTAACAGACGGGTGGAAGACAGAAGGACCCCAAGGTGGATGAAACACATGGAGGAAGAAGATCCAAGTTCAAGAGACCTGCTCCACCGTCTAGTCTCCACCCTTCAGAGACCTGCTCCACCGTCTAGTCTCCATCCTTCAGAGACCTGCTCCACCGTCTAGTCTCCACCCTTCAGAGACCTGCTCCACCGTCTAGTCTCCATCCTTCAGAGACCTGCTCCACCATCTAGTCTCCACCCTTCAGAGACCTGCTCCACCGTCTAGTCTCCACCCTTCAGAGACCTGTTCCACCGTCTAGTCTCCATCCTTCAGAGACCTGCTCCACCGTCTCGTCTCCACCCTTCAGAGACCTGCTCCACCGTCTAGTCTCCACCCTTCAGAGACCTGTTCCACCGTCTAGTCTCCATCCTTCAGAGACCTGCTCCACCGTCTCGTCTCCACCCTTCAGAGACCTGCTTCACCGTCTAGTCTCCACCCTTCAGAGACCTGCTCCACCGTCTAGTCTCCACCCTTCAGAGACCTGCTCCACCGTCTCGTCTCCACCCTTCAGAGACCTGCTCCACCATCTAGTCTGATCCGTGTGGAGAAGAATTCATACTTTAAAGAATCATAAGTCCAAACACTTCAACGCTCAGAAGACCAAAGAGAGCCGAGGAGTCAGACTGTCATGGACTTTCCTCCACGGTCACAGATACAGGTTTTGGGTAACTATGGCAGATTTCTTCCCTCACTTTTTTGTAGGAAAATCAACAGATATACTTTTTGATTTAGCTTCTGTCCCCTGCTGCAGGGATGACATTTAAGCCGTTCCATTTCTACGTTTTCAGTGTTTTCCTGTTTTCTTTTCCTCTGTATCTGCTTTCTCTGAATCTCTGCCTCCCCATGATTTGACTCTCATGTTTGAGTCTCTTTCACCATGCGTTCCTCTCATCTACTTCTTCAGATCTTGAATTCATGGTCCTTTTCAACATTCTCCGCATTTTGCAGTTTTCCTTGGTGTCATATTGGTGTCTCTTCTGCTCCTCTGTCTCATCTCTTTACTGCCTCTGTACTGAACATTTGACAGGTCATAAAGTTGAACCAATACTTGCAGAAATGAAAGTGGAAAATGACAGAAACAGCTTGTTTTGCAGTGAGATGTATGGAGTGAACAAAATCTGCAACAAGATCTAAAAATGTTTCTCAGAGTTTGTTTATTTCATTCAACACGGAATAGTACCAGTAGCCACAAACTGTGTAAGGGCTGACAGCTCGGTCAATGAATCAGACTGGTGCACTTTTCATACAAATAAAATATAACAAAAAGTACTTTACAGTAAACACCCTCCGCTCCGACATACACCTTTGCACATGCACAGAATGCAATGATTTGCAAATCACATAAACACATTAAATTGAAAATAGAACAAAGAAAACATATAAAATGTTGAAACTGAGACTATCAGGAAAAATATATAATTTTGAATTTCATGCGAGCAACACATCTGAAAGGGCAACTAAAGAATGTAAGTTGTGTAACACTAAAGGAGGACGGCTGGTGGAACATCTAACAACTAATTATGTTACCTGGCAACAGATCAGTAACATGATTGGGTATAAAAGATGATTTCAGAGAGGCAGAGTCTCTCAGCAGTGAAGATGGGGAGAGGTTCAGCACTCTGAAAGACTGTGTTGGAAGATAGTTCAACAATCTAAGAATAATGTTCCTCAATGTAAAACTACAAAGAATTAGTGGATTTCATCATCTACGGTTCATAATATCATTAAAAGTGTTATGTGGTGGTATTGGTAACTGGACCCAAACACAAACACACAGCAGGAAACTTGACAACAGGAAGTTTATTTCCAAAACAGCAGGGGAAAACAAAACTGAACGTGCATAAACAAAGAAATAGTCCAGGATGGCTGAAAGCTCGGGATCCTTCCTGAGTTGGGGAAGGTACTCGAACTAGTCCAGAAAAGAAGCGAGTCAGCGAGACCGGTGCAGGCATTTTAGGGCGTCCTCGCAATTCTCACCAGTGCCGAGACAGGCGAGTCCAAGCTGGCTTGAGGGCGTGTCCCTGCGCTCCACACCGGGCAGCGTGGGTTCGGGCAGAACCGCAGCGGTGGCAGGAAGAAAGGTGGTCTCTGTGGACCGACACCGCAGGCAGGGTCGACTGTGTGGTTTCCCATGGACCGACACAGGCTTGCTAAGACACGGCAACTGGTGATCTCTGTGGATCGACACAGGACGGCAGGTACGTACCACAGGGTAGCACACAGGAACACTGGTGGGACAGGTGAGATGATCGGACGGACAGACGCAGGTGGAATGCAGGACTGATATACTGCCAGGTGGTGATTACTGCAAAGAGAACCAGCTGTGCCAGCTGAATGAGGTGTGGTAGTGGGGGGAGACTGGAGGCGGGCGGTGGAATGAATTCACACCCTCCAGACAGACCAGAACATGACAGACAAAACTAAACAGGGGAGAAGACAGGAAACATGAGGAGAAGGTGATCAGGGGAAACATAGGGAACGATAAACAGAGACAGGTGGATATCCTGAAAAAAGATTCAGAGAATTTGGAGAAATCTCTGAACACACGGGACAAGGCTGGAAACAAATATTGGATGGTGGTGATCTTCGGGCCCTCAGGCAGCACTGCATTAAAAACACACTATTCTGGAGTGGAAATCACTGCATGGGCTCAGGAACACTTGTGAAAACCATCGTCTGTGAACACAGTTCATCGCTGCATCCACAAATGATGTTAAAACTCTCCAAAGAAGAAACCAGATAGAAACATGATCCCGAAACACCGCCGCCTTCTCTGGACCGAGATCATTGAAGATGGACTGAGGTGAAGTGGAAAACTGTCCTGAGGTCTGATGGATCACAATTTGAGATTCTGTTTGGTATTCAGAAATCAGGAGACCCTGAACTGCAGCAGTTGAAATCCTATATGAGGCCAGAATGGGACCACATTTCACTTTCAAAACTCCAGCAACTGGTCTCCTCAGTTCCCAAAGGTTTCCAGAGTGTTGTTAAAAGAAGAGTTGATGCAGCTCAGTGGTGAACATGATCCTGGAACAACTTTATAGAGACGTGTTGCTGACATCAGATTCAAAATGAAAAGATATTTTTCATAAAACAATAAAATTTCTCAGTTTCAACATTTTATATTTTGTCTTTGGTCTGTTTTCATTTAAATGAGTTTACACAACTTACAAATCATCTAATTTTGTTTTGATTTACATTTTACACAGCATCACTAATTATTTTGGAAATAAAGTTTACTTAATTACACTGGTTGATGCCCTCAACCATAACCTGGTGCTACAGAGGTTAATGAGAGAAGTGAGTGTGAGTAAGAACCTGTACAACCAAAACAAGGGGCTGAAAGACGCTAATATTCTCTGTAGTGGAGCTTCAGAGTTGATGATAATTCACTGTGGGTTTGTCAATATGAGCGACTCCTTTCACACATTGATTGTTTACAGTGGCGTGAAAAAGTGTTTACCTCCTTCCTGATTTCCAATTTTTTTGCATGTTTGTCACACTTAAATGTTTCAGATCATCAAACAAATTTAAATATTAGTCAAAGATAACACAAGTAAACACAAAATGCAGTTTTTAAATGAAGGTTTTTATTATTAAGGGAGAAAAACAATCCAAACCCACATGGCCCTGTGTGAAAAAGTGTTTGCCCCCTCCTGTTAAAACATAACTTAACTGTAGTTTATCACACCTGAGTTCAATTTCTCGAGCCACACCCAGACCTGATTACTGACACACCTGTTCTCAATCAAGAAATCACTTCAATAGGACCTGCCTGACAAAGTGAAGTAGACCAGAAGATCCTCAAAAGATAGACATCATGCTGAGATCCAAAGAAATTCAGGAACAAATGAGAAAGAAAGTAATTGAGCTCTATCAGTCTGGAAAAGGTTCTAAAGCTATTTCTAAAGCTTTGGGACTCCAGAGAACCACAGTGAGAACCATTATCCACAAATGGAGAAAACATGGAACAGTGGTGAACCTTCCCAGGAGCGGCCGGCCGACCAAAATTACCCCGAGAGAGCAGAGACGACTCATCTGAGAGGTCACAAAAGACCCCACGATAACATCCAAAGAACTGCAGGCCTCACTTGCCTCAGTTCAGGTCAGTGTTCATGACTCCACCAGAAGAAAAGGACTCGGCAGAAATGGCTGCATGGCAGAGTTCCAAGACCAAAACCACCGCTGAGCAAAAACAGCATTAAGGCTCGTCTCATTTTTGCCAGAAAACATCTTGATGATCCTCAAGACTTTTGGGAAAATACTCTGTGGACTGACGAGACCAAAGTTGAACTTTTTGGAAGGTGTGTGTCCCGTTACATCTGGTGTAAAAGTAACACCGCATTTCAGAAGAAGAACCTCATACCAACAGTAAAATATGGTGGTGGTAGTGTGATGGTCTGGGGCTGTTTTGCTGCTTCAGGACCTGGAAGACTTGCTGTGATCAATGTAACCATGAATTCTACCGTCTACCAAAACATCCTGAAGGAGAACGTCCGGCCGTCTGTTCGTGACCTCAAGCTGAAGCCAACTTGGGTTCTGCAGCAGGACGATGATCCAAAACACACCAGCAAGTCCACCTCTGAATGGATGAAGAGAAACAAAATGAAGACTTTGGAGTGGCCTAGTCAAAGTCCTGACCTGAATCCTATTGAGATGCTGTGGCATGACCTAAAAAAGGAGGTTGGTGCTGGAAAACCCTCCAATGTGTCTGAATTACAACAACTCTGTAAAGATGAGTGGGCCAACATTCCTCCACAGCTGGAAAAGACTCATTGGAAGTTATCACAAACGCTTGATTGCAGTTGTTGCTGCTGAGGGTGGTCCAACCAGTTATTAGGTTTAGGGGGAAACACTTTTTCACACAGGGCCATGTGGGTTTGGATTGTTTTTCTCCCTTAATAATAAAAACCTTCATTTAAAAACTGCATTTTGTGTTTACTTGTGTTATCTTTGACTAATATTTAAATTTGTTTGATGATCTGAAACATTTAAGTGTGACAGCCATGCAAAAACATAAGAAATCAGGAAGGAGTTAAACACTTTTTCACACCACTGTATATACTGTAACACTATGAACTATTGCAGCTTTAAGCTTTTTGTAACTTTATGAAAACCGTAGGACTCTACAAATATAATCAAACGTGGATGTAGATGCCATCAAATTAAAGCTAAGAGTCACCATTAAGGGTCTGGTTAACTAAGATCTCAAATAAAAGGTACTAAATAGTGTGTTTATTCCAAAAGTTTGCAAATCAAAAAAAGTTTGAATAATTTCTCCCTCTGACATCAAAAGTCTTCATAATAAAATGTGGGTAAATAAAAGAGGAGGACGGTGGATGAGATCTTCTAACAAACAGAGATCAGCAGGTCCAGATCTTTCTGTGATGAGCAGCTGATGTTTCATTGAGTTCCTGGAGGTCTCGTGAACCTGATGAAGCTACCTGTGAATTCTGCAGGACTCATTCAGGATGTGACAGCTCACCTGAATAACAGGACTGGAGGGAGATCCAAGCAGAGATACGCTGGAACCACCCAGAGGCAGCAAAATGCTGAGTCGGAAGAAGTTCTGACTTTGCTGGTATTTCGTGGCTCCTCTTTGTTGTTGGCTGTCAATCATCTTTCAGTTCATTCAATAACTCAGAAATATCATCTCACAAACGATATGTCTGAATAATTTCTCCCTCTGACATCAGAAATGTTTAATGGGTGTAAAACCTCGTTCTCTACGTATTCTCTGGTTTCCTGCGTCTCCTTCACAATAAGAGCAGCCGTGTCTCCTTCACAATAAGAGCAGCCGTCTCTCCTGATGTTCATCTGATTAAAACCTTCAGTCGTACTAAAATACACAACAATCACTTCTCCTGTTTCTACTTCCAGGTTCAGTAAATATCGTTGCAGGTGATAAATTGTTCTATTTGCATGTTCCCTCTCAGTATTTTACTCCTTCAGGTAGAAACGTCCAATATTACATAAGATGGAGGAAAACACACAGAATGGACAACGTGTGTTAAACTGCACATTTGGAAGATGAAATCCTCGCTGCACGTCGTCAGTAGATCTGATGGACATTGTTTTGTGGGTGATGTGGAGTTTGAACCTGATTTTACACATGCAGACCTTCAGTAAATCAAACACTTAGTAGGAACTATTTTAAGCAGCAGATTCAACCACATTGGTTGTGTAGAGAGTGTTTGGTGGTGTCTGTGATCTATTAATGTGTCCATCCAACCTCTACCCAGTAATATAGAGAAACCTGTCTCACTGTCCTGCTGTTTTTCATGTGTGGATGCAACCAACCATTTATGTATACTGTATAGAAGAGCTTCTGCATATATTTCCAGTATTTGTGAAAACATACTATTTTATTCATGCAGCTCTGACAGGTCACAGTGATAAAACTAACCACACAGCCACATCAACCTGGAACTTATGAGCTTTTCCGATAAGAGCGATCGTACGAACCCAATTCGATCGCTCTTATTGGAAAAGCTCATAAGTCTAAGACGATGTCTGTTTGATGGAACTGTCTGTTTGAGGAGCCAAGCCCTGAGGTCAGATACGAGGCAACAGACGGACAGCTAAACTGCAGAAAGCCTTAAAACAGTGCGCACACACACACACACATACACACACACACACACACACAAAGACACATCTAGCATCCCCTGCCGGCTAACTAAGTGGTCTTTCTTCCTCTCTCGGGACTCTCTTTCCCTGCTGTTTCACCCCTCTGGCATTTACACCCCTTTACCCCCCCCCGCCACCACCACCACCACCACCACACACACACACACACACACACACACACACACACACACACGCGCGCGCGCAATAGCAAACATACACACACTCCAAATGGCTATCAGATTTAAGATCAGCCATTTCCAAAGTCAACAGATGTGAACCAATCGAGGACGGATTGCAGACACTCTTACATGTAATGCAATAAGAGCAGCAGGAGCACACAGGAGGTGGAGGCATATTACTGGGTTTCATAGTAATCTGCACCAACACACTGCTGCATGCACACACACATCATTAGTCACAAATGGATATTTTTTGGTTTTGTTTATTTCCCTGCACTTATGGCATAACTGTCGGTTTTATCCCAAAATAACACCAGTCTCATGATTTAAAGTGTTATTTTAGTCTCTGGATGATCTCTGTTGAAAATCTGACCACATTCACCAAAGAAAAAAAACCTTCAATCTGAACAGCATGAAAAAAAAAAAAATCATCTGTTGGATTTTTAAGCTAAAAAGTGATGATGGTGTTATTTTATATTCCGATGTCTGTCCCCACTCTAACTCAGTATATCATTTAGAATTTTACGAAAAAAAATGAATTTCATCGATTTAACATCTGTTTCTGAAGTGAAGATATCCACGAGGTCGTTGCCTTTTGTTCTTCAGTCGGTTGTTGTCCCTTTTGTCCACTTACATATTTCCGATTGGATTTGAGCTGAGACGTGCAGGTGTATTTGTGATATTCATAATAACAACAGGAAAAATGACTGAAATCTGATTATTGTTTGTTTTTATTGCTTCAAAAATCATCTGTTATTTCTGGATTGCCGCACGATTCTTTGAATTTGACATGTTTCTTCATTTCTTCATTTCCATGTTTGTTGAGCTCTTTCAGCCAATAAGAAATCCCCCTAACAAGCTCCATGTGCATCATTACTGGACATAGTTTTTTTCCTCTCCATTGTTTCTTCAAAATGAATACAACTCATCAGTGGATATCTACTGTCAAAGTCAGTAGAACACCAAATGTGGATCAGTCCAATGCTAAAAGTAGTCCCTATTCTGCCCGGAATACATTTATATGTTGAGAAAGTGTTTGAGTTTACTGTTGAAATGTGTTTTCATTGTTTCATGCTTAAACGGGTGTGGTGCTTTTATTTTGACACCTGTAATGTAGCAGGACGTGAGAAACAGAAAGTAGGAAGTTTAGAGCTGTAAACTGCAGAGAGCATGATCACAGCTGTGTGGCACGCCATGTCTAATCCACAGTAATCCTTCGTCTATATTGCTCAGAAAACAACGGCTGTAAGTGTTTTATGTTCTTCATGTGTAGAATGATTAAAAATGGTGACTTTCGTTAGGATTTGGAGGTAAATGTGAACATAGGCTGTTTATAGTTATCTGTTATTCATAATGCAGTCAATTAAGATGTTTTTCACTACAATTCAACGTTGTCAACCTGATTTAAATTTGTATGAAGTCATTAAAGGAGCATTCCTGGCTCTTTATCTGTTAACACTTTGGAAGTAAAACACATAGAGAGAACAGTACAGCCCCTAACTAACGCACTATTTCCTCCTATTAACGTAAAGTAAGAATAAAAGTAGTGACCAGCTTTTGAGAAAATGACTGATATTTTTTTTTTTTTAAATAAAAGTATTTATGGGACCCGTTTTTAAATGTGTACTTCTTTAACAGGGTTAAAGAGTGACAGTGAAGGGAAGTCGGAAGTAACGAGATTCACGAATGCATTGTTAGATTTATCCTTTTCGTAGAAGAACTAATGCTATCTTTTTATCTTTTAAAGGAGGATTTGGATATCAAAATAAAAGGTAAAAGGGTACACTCAAGCACACATTTCATTACTGATATCTGTTGAAAGGATGCTGAATGAGTGCTCCCCCCTGCTGTACTTGACACTGAGGTCAAGGTCTAATTAAGACAGCGTTTAAAATGAATCACAGGCTGAAACATTGATCACATCAGCATTAACGTAAATGGGCCTGAAAGTGGCTGCTAATGGATTTGATCCATATGGTGCTGAATCTCCAGAGGCCCAGGGTGGGGGTGGGGGGGGTCTCCATGGCGTGTAATGGACAGCAGGCGCTGGGCTTTGTTAACTCCCCCATTGATCAGTGGAGGAAACAGCGTTCCACCTCAGGCTACATGTCTGTTGGAAGCTCTGCAGAGAATCTACAGCAAGAACACCAACATGGTTCTGGTCCGTTCGACACTTCAGGGTCAAGGTTCTGGTTTAAATCACCACATCATCCAAATACTATCCTCTGGGACTTCAGCCGGTCGAGCAGCTTCAGAACTTCACACTCAACTCTTTAGTTTTTCACAGCAATACTAATGTTTGTTATTTCCATGTTTGACATGACACGACTCCCAGGGTCTGATTTACTAAGATCTCAAATAAAGGAACTAAATTGTGTGTTCCTTCTAAACGTTTGCACATTTATTTTGCACCTGTTTTGTGGGTGATTTACTGAGTAACTGCTTCATTGAAATCAGGTGCAAATCTCTGTATTTAAATGAGGGTTTGTGAGTTAAAGTGATTCCAGCAATGGAAAACAGAGCGACCGCAAAAGAAAAAGGAAATCTGATCCCATTGAAATATAAAAATAACAAGAGCAAAACGCTTTACAGGAGATCATCAGCAAGAAAGTCAATGTGGGAAAAACAAAAAGAAGAAAAAAAGTCTTCATAATAAAATGTGGGTAAATAAAAGAGGAGGACGGTGGATGAGATCTTCTAACAAACAGAGATCAGCAGGTCCAGATCTTTCTGTGATGAGCAGCTGATGTTTCATGGAGTTCCTGGAGGTCTCGTGAACCTGATGAAGCTACCTGTGAATTCTGCAGGACTCATTCAGGATGTGACAGCTCACCTGAACAACAGGACTGGAGGGAGATCCAAGCAGAGATACGCTGGAACCACCCAGAGGCAGCAAAATGCTGAGTCGGAAGAAGTTCTGACTTTGCTGGAAAGCACAGAAACGGATTATATTTGTTGTTGTTTATCTCCCACCTGGTCCTTATTCAGAGTTTCTAACTGAATTCTGACTTTTGATCAGATTTAGTGCTGAGTTCAGATAAAGTGATGATAGTGGGAGACTTTAACATTCATGTTGACGTGGACAACGACAGCCTCAGTTCTACTTTCAGCTCATTATTAGATTCTATAGGCTTTTATCAGAATGTAAATAAACCCGTCACCGTGGTAACCACACCCTCCATCTGGTGCTGTAATATGGGATGGAAACTGAAAATGTAATAGTATTTCCTCCAAACCCTGTTTTGTGAGACCACTTCTTATTAACATCTGAAGTTCCAATAATGGACTACACAGCATGTGGGAATAAATCCCACTACAGTAGATGTCTGTCAGATGATGTCGTGGTCAAGTTTAAGGAAGCAGTTACATGTTTATCCTCTTTGATGCCGTGTGTTAAAGCAGTGGAAGACATCTACGTTGATCTTAGTCCCACACTAGTGGATCATCTGGTAGAAAACACTGCAGTATCTCTGCTACAACTCTAGATGATGTCGCCCCTCTGAAGAAGAGAGTCATGAACCAGAGGAAGTTGTCTCCATGGTACAACTCAGAACTACGCTCTGCTAGGCAGCGACTAGAAAGATGGAAAGGAAATGGAGTTCCACTAATTTAGAAGAATTTCACCTGCCTGGAAGGAGAGTCTAATATTATATAAGAAAGCTCTTCGTAAGGCCAGGACTTTATATTATTCATCATTAATAGAGGACAACAAGAACAACCCCAGGTTTCTTTTCATCACTGTAGCAGGCTGACAAAGAGTCCCAGTTCTGTTGAGTCCTCTATTCCTTCAGCTCTCAGCAGTAATGACTTCATCAACTTCTTTACTAATAAAATTCTTACTATCAGGGAGAGAATCGGGCCGACCCTTCCTGACACCATCACTGATGTGATGTTAAACACAGCAGCCCTGAAAGCAACTGTAGGACCAGATGCAAACTTGGAACATTTCTCTCCTGTTGAGCTCTCTGAGTTAACTAGAATTATTTCTTCATCTGGATCCTCTAGCTGTCTGTTAGATCTCATCCCAACTAAACTTTTTAAGGAAGTCTTCCCTTTAATTAATACTTCCATATTAGATCAGATCAACCTATCTATTGTAACCAGCTATGTACCGCAGGCTTTTAAAGTGGCTGTAATTAAACCTTCACTTAAAAAGACGACTCTTGATCAGCTGTTTTAGGAAACTACAGACCAATTTACAACCTGACGTTTATTTCTAAAATCCTTGAAAAAGTTGTTTCAAATCAACTTTGTGATCATTTACAAAGGAATGATCTGTTTGAAGATGTTCAGTCTTTAGAGTTCATCATAGCACAGAAACAGCTCTGGTGAAAGTTACTAACGACCTTTTATTAGCCTCAGATAATGGACTCGTCTCTGTACTTGTTCTTCTGGACCTCAGTGCTGCTTTTGATACGATTAATCATACGATCTTATTACAGAGATTAGAAGACGTTACGAGGATTAAAGGAACTGCATTAGACTGGTTCAAATCCTACTTATCAGATAGATTCCAGTTTGTCCATGTCAACAATGAGTCTTCCAGACAAACAAGAGTTAGTTATGGAGTTCCACAAGGCTCAGTGTTAGGCCCAATACTTTTTACTTTGTACATGCTTCCATTAGGAGATGTCATCAGGAAGCACTGCATCAACTTCCATTGTTATGCAGATGACACTCAGCTATATCTTTCTATAAAACCAGATGAAACTAATCAGTTAGTAAAACTTGAAGCCTGTCTAAAAGACATAAAGTCCTGGATGACCAAAAACTTCCTGCTTCTAAATTCAGACAGAACAGAAGTTCTTGTACTTGGTCCTAAACACCTCAGAAACTCTTTCTGTAATTACTTAGTTACTCTAGATGACGTTGTCTTGGCCTCCAGCAAAACTGTGAGGAACCTTGGAGTCATCTTTGATGAGGATTTGTCCTTTAGACACCAGATAAAGCAAATCTCCAGAACTGCCTTCTTTCATCTACGTAATATTAATAAAATCAGGAAAATCCTTCCTCAGCGTGATGCAGAAAAACTCATTCATGTGTTTGTTACTTCTAGACTAGATTATTATAATTCCTTGTTGTTAGGATGTCCAAATTACTCATTAAAAACCTGCAGCTGATCCAAAATGCTGCAGCAAGAGTACTGACAGGATTTAGCAAGAGAGATCATATTTCTCCAGTTTTATCTTCTCTTCACTGGCTTCCTGTGAAATCAAGAATAGAATTTAAAATTCTCTTGATGACTTACAAAGCTCTACATGACCAGGCTCCATCATATCTTAGAGATCTTTTAGAACCATATAATCCTAGCAGAGCACTTCTCTCTCAGTACGCTGGTCTACTTGTGGTTCCTAGAGTTTCCAGAAGTAGAATGGGAGGCAGAGCTTCAGTTTTCAGGCTCCTCCCCTGTGGAACCAGCTCCCAGTTTGTGTTGGAGGGGCAGAAACCCTCTCTAGCTTTAAGATTAGACTCAAAACGTTCCTTCTTGATAAAGCCTATAGTTAGGGCTGGCTCAGGTAGACCTGAACCAACCCTTAGTTATGCTGTTATAGGCCGAGGCTGCTGGAGGACCTCGTTACATGCTGAGCTTCTTTTCTTTCCTCCTCCTCTTTAACTGACTCATACCTCACCATCTTCTTCTCTCCCATAGTTTCTTCTTATTATTGTTGTCTCCATTCAGTTCCTTCACTCGTGTAGTTTCTGTTCTTTCTTTTCCAGATGTCCCGTCATGGAGCTGCATGTCTCTGCTCTGTGATTGTCGTCTCCACCAACAGTTCTTCTCTTCTATCTCTATGCTGTCCTTTTCTCTCTCTGCTCTCCTCTCACCCCAACCGGTCGAGGCAGATGCTCCGCCCACCTCTGAGCCTGGTTCTGTTAACAGATGCTCCGCCCACCTCTGATCCTGGTTCTGTTAACAGATGCTCCGCCCACCTCTGATCCTGGTTCTGTTAACAGATGCTCCGCCCACCTCTGATCCTGGTTCTGTTAACAGATGCTCCGCCCACCTCTGAGCCTGGTTCTGTTAACAGATGCTCCGCCCACCTCTGATCCTGGTTCTGTTAACAGATGCTCCGCCCACCTCTGATCCTGGTTCTGTCGGAGGTTTCTTCCTGTTAAAGGGAGTTTTTCTTCCCTCTGTTGAAGGTTTTTCTCTCTTCAAGAGGAGTTTTTACCTCCTAGATTATGTGGGAATTGTTGAATTGTTGGTTTCTCTGTATAATGTTGTAAAGTTCTGCTGTAAGGATGTTAATGTGTTAAGTGCGATGAAATAACCTGTGTTGTGATTTGGCGCTATGTAAATAAAGTTGAATTGAATTGAATTGGTATTCTCTTTGTTGTTGGCTGTCAATCATCTTTCAGTTCATTCAATAACTCAGAAATATCATCTCACAAATGATATGTCTCAATAATTTCTCCTTCTGACATCAGAAATGTTTAACGGGTGTAAAACCTCGTTCTCTACTATTCTGGTTTTCTGCGTTCTCCTTCACAATAAGAGCAGCCGTGTCTCCTTCACAATAAGAGCAGCCGTGTCTCCTTCACAATAAGAGCAGCCGTCTCTCCTGATGTTCATCTGATTAAAACCTTCAGTCGTACTAAAATACACAACAATCACTTCTCCTGTTTCTACTTCCAGGTTCAGTAAATATCGTTGCAGGTGATAAATTGTTCTATTTGCATGTTCCCTCTCAGTATTTTACTCCTTCAGGTAGAAACGTCCAATATTACATAAGATGGAGGAAAACACACAGAATGGACAACGTGTGTTAAACTGCACATTTGGAAGATGAAATCCTCGCTGCACGTCGTCAGTAGATCTGATGGACATTGTTTTGTGGGTGATGTGGAGTTTGAACCTGATTTTACACATGCAGACCTTCAGTAAATCAAACCCTTGGAGCAGTCTAGTGTCATCTGTGCTGCTGAGGATCTGAATAAAGAAGAACTTGATGAGGATTAATAACACATGATGATATAAAGAAAAGAATAACGGCTGCTGTTAGACGAGGGGCATCCAACATCAGGATGACATACTCTACAATCATAACTTTCTAATTGCTAAAAACATTTTTAAGAATAAATGTTACGTTCTGACACTGTTCTGAAAAACATCTTAGGAATGTTTACACAAAATATTTGCTGAGTTGTTTTCGAGAAAATCTTTCTACCTTCATGAAAAACATTCAGAGAACAACAACACAAAACTTCCTGCTGATAACAAACCTTGGACATGAAGTTCTCAAGGTTTTTGGAACAAAGAACCTGAGGAGTCTGATTGTTGAACAGAAAGAGGAGCACAAGGAGACGCGAGTCCTCTTTCAGATGAACTCACAATAGGAACATGAAGAGAAGCGAGTCTCTTCTCTGTTGTCCTGTGTAAAGGGAGTTTGTTCCATCTAAAGACTGAAAACACCGAGTCATAGTTCCTCCGATCTCATCTACAAACATCACTGAGGAGGCAGAAACACAACCATCTTCAGTAGTTATTATGAAGGAAGAAACTGAAGTTTTATTTGTCTCTTGAACTCATGACGCATGTTGTGGAATCAATCAGGTTCATATTCCTCAAATACTTCCTGTTTGTTCGTCTTCTTTCCTAAGAAGTGTACTGAAAAATGGAAATGATCTTCAATTTTATTTTATAAATCATCTTGTACTGAGGTGGAGAACATCTGCTCACAGAACCAGAACCAGAGGTGGAGAACATCTGCCTTGACCGGGTGGAGTGAGGAGGTACTAGGCGATAAACAGATGTTTTTGGGTCAGAAACATGCAGCTTCCTGCAGAGACGGAGGAAGAAAAAGAAGAACAGGAGAGAAGACAACGTTAATGAGATGTCATCTTCTACAAATGGAAACACCAGTGAACCTGCTGTCTGAGAGAGAAGCAGGAAGATTCACATCTTTATTTATATATTCATCCCTAATTTGAGTCATGTGACCCTTGACCTCTGTGAAGCACTGCTAGGTTCCAGAGGACAGTATATACAGGTGTCAGCAGTTACTCTCCTCTAAAGACCAGAGAACATCTCTGCAGCATCTAGAACTTACAGAATGAGAACTATAAATATGAATAATTCATTTAACTTCCTGTGTTAATCCACTCAGTCCGAATGAAACACTGGACAATCAAAACTGGTATACAATAAAAACACGTTAATTTATAGATGTACAGTGAACTGCTCAGAACACAGTGTGTGTGTGTGTGTGTGTGTGTGTGTGTGTGTGTGTGTGTGTGTGTGTGTGTGTGTGTGTGTGTGTGTGTGTGTGGGCCCCCTGATGAACCCTGACAGCAGTTGTCACATTAAACATGGATGCTGTGCAGCCAGTGTTCATCTGCTGCTGTCAGATGTTAGTCCACCAGAGCTCAGAGTAACACACCAGAGTGTGTGTGTCTGTGTGGTTGTGTGTGTCTGTGTGTGTGTCTCTGTGTGTCTGTGTGTGTGTCTGTGTGTGTGTGTCTCTGTGTGTCTGTGTGTGTTTACTACAGATATGTAGTGTCGCTCTGCAGTAGAACAGTTGTGAGTTTTTATTGCTCATTAATTCAGCAGTTCAGTCCTGTTAGTCCACTAACGTCTCTTCCAGAGTGTAAGCAGTGTGTTCACGGTCGTTAATGTGTGTGTACTTCTAAGGTACTTCTGACTACTGCATTGTATCGCTAAGGTGAAATTGCAGCAATGCATCATGGGTTATTGTGGCTGTCTGGTGAGGAGCCGGTAGCCTGGTTACTTTACATGTGCAGCCTGGCGGTGCTCTGACTCGATGACTGTGTTGGAGGAGACTCGGAGAGGCTCCGCCTCCCACTGGGTGTACTGACCTGACCTCAGCAGAAGAATGTTTAATGAAGAACATTTATTTAGACCTGTATATGAGACACATCTTCTTCATCATGTAGAGAAGAAAACTAATGAAAAGATCAAACCCAGCCTGCCCTGCTGTGGCCTTTTAAAGTCCAGTTGGTTTCGTCCCATATGACTTTACTCTCAGTGGAACAGCAGGATACGCAGTCTTGGTGTGATGAGATGATGCAGTTATAACATCCAAGGAGTCGAGGCTGAGGTGGACCAGCAGCTGTTTGAATCATGTGGTTAGTTCAGCTAACTGTCATCACAGCCTGCAGACCGGGTCACACTCATATGTTGTCCTCCATCATGGACTGGAAGCACCTGTTCACCAACCTGTTTTTATCTGCTTGATAATTGGGTCTGAGGTTCTCATATCTAACGGTGATCTTCGTGTCAGGAAACAAAGTGATGTAATATTGTTGTCCCACTGATCTCTACAACACGGTGTAAAACTCTGTAGAGTGATTTAATGTATATCTTTTTAGTTGGATTTCACTGTGTTGCACTGATTTTAGTTGTTTTTCAGTTTCATTGTACTCCAACATTCACAGGACTAAAATGATATGTCTTTAAATACAAAAAGTGTCTGTGCCCCCATGAAGCGGTCAGATTCAGTGGACCATGCAGGCTCTTCAGTGCTACAACCTTCAACACGGCTGGCTGTGTGCTAACAGATGTTCTGGTTCTGGTTCAGGAGCCTTCAGGGTCACAACAGAAGAATCTTGTGTTTCGTGCCAGTTAGCAGACTAACGTGAAAGATTTGGTCAACACAGAATATTTAGGATGGTTTGTTGTTTCAGATTTATACTTTACTTGTTTTGTCTTTTTATTTTTGTAGACCGTTGGACTGAGAAACAATATTTTGATCTCTGTATGTCTTGTACATGTGGTGAATTGACAATAAAGTTGACTTTGACTTTGATTTATATGATTTGTTGTGGAACTTGTCTCTTTCCAGTGGTAAAGTTTCTTCTATCCCCTCACACTATTTAAAATGATCATTTCCTGGAACCCCTGGAGATTTCCATCCATACAGGTTCTCCTATTTGTTGTCCAGTGACCAGCTGAGGATTCCTGGAGTCTGTTGGCTTCACAGCCGCCTGAACTCCATGACTTTACAACTCTGAACACAACCTGCAACAACTCACGTTCCCAAAACAACCAGTTTCCAATAAAGAACTCTGTTGTTTTACTCCACTTCCTGCTGTGCATCTGCTTCTGTGTCCTCCTGAACACTTACACAACATAAAGCTTGAATATGTTTTTTTTTTTTTTTTTTTTTTAAATCCTTTTGATGGTACACTCACTTGTAACAGGGAGACTGGCACCTCTTTGATGGTAGGCCTCTTATTGTTGCCAACAACTTATTGTTGAACTATTTCCCAACCAGCTCCAGGACCTCAGGGTTTAATTCCACAGAGAGCAGCTGCATTGTGTTGCATCACGACCGCAGAGCGGATCTTTACTCTCAATCCTTGTGATTCCACCAGGTGTGTCGCCACAGAAACAGCATGTGAAACATTCACCCCACATCAATGACAGGAATAACAGAGAGCAGCGTTCAAATGAAAACGCCCTGCAGACTCCTGATTGGTTGTCACATCATCTTCACCCTGCTGGTGTCTGAAGGAGGAGAAACACTCCAACTCTGTTAACTTTGTAGACTTCAGCACAGCACAGTAAAGGAAATAACAATAATACATTTATTTTTTATTTTAGTTTTTGTGTTTGGAAATATTGACAGATGCAGATTACAGTAAACATATACTTTGATTAATATTTCCATTGTTTTTCAGCTTTTTGTTAATATATACAAACGAACAACAACCCTATCCCACCTAGAAGAACAGAGAGAGAAGAAAAACAAACAAACACACACATACAGTGTATCTCTGTATGTAGACACGCCTCCGTCACTACAAAGTAAATACGCAGTCGGCCCATCATATCAGCACAACATACCCAAAAATCTGATATCAATAAGATTGGCCAGTAGGTGGAAATCAGAGTGCCCAATTAATATTGGGTGAATAAAATGAATAAGTAAATAAAAAGTTAGACAGTTACGTCTATTGTGCGCCTTATGATTTAGGGTCTAGACCAAGAAATACCGCTAGGGGTATCAGGCATAGTTTTAAGTTTCTGTAAGTATGTCAGAACCAGATCCCAGGTGGAGAATAATTGGTTCCTTCACCCCCTAAGTCAGTAATTTATTTTCTCTAATTGTATGAATTGCATCAGGTCACTAAACCACATAGACGCCTTCGGTGGATTTGTTGATTTCCAATGCAACAGTATTCTTCTACGAGTGAGGAGTGTCATAAACGCCATGATGTTTTTATGTCTTTTTCTTATTGTAGAGTGTTGTCTAACTGTGACACCAAATATAGCTGATGTTGCATTGGGTTGGAGATCCATATTAAGAGCCTCAGAAAGTGTTTTAAAGATCATGGACCAGTAAGATGCCAGAGCAGGGCATGACCAAAACATGAGTTAGGTTGGCAGGGGTATTACGACAACTAACATCTAAATTAGGGTATATTTTAGTTGGTCTTGCTCTTGAGAAATGGGCTCGATGCAGAACTTTGAATTGTATTATTCTAAGTTTTGCACAAGAAGAACTGTCAGTCACTCTTTGTAAAGCACCGTTCCACGTGCCTTCCTCTATGTTACCCTCTAGCTCACCTTCCCAGTCCACTCTTATCTTTGCCTGGGTTACACTTTTAAGAGAAGCTATACAGTCATGTATTCTTGATATTAACCTTATTGAATTGAAGGAGAGTTCTAGCATACAGTATCATCTAAGACTGACACTGAAGAGATGTTTGGAAAGTTGGGGTCATGACACTTAAGGAAGTGACGGATTTGGAATTATTGAAACAAGCTGGACCAAGGAAGGCTAAATTTGTGTGATAAATCCTCAAAGCTGGCAAATACACAGTTAATGTACATATCCTTACATTTAACGATGCCATTTCTTTGCCAGAGAGAGAATGCAGGATCTAATCTAGCTGGAGGGGAAAGGTGGTTATTGCATATGGGGCTTATGGGGCAGAAGATAATTAAAACCAAAGTTACGTCTAAATTGAAACCATATTTTTTGGGTATTGATGATGATTGGATTGTTTGTGAAATGTGAAATAGAAACTGGAAGACTGGAAGTGACCAGGGCTGTAAGAGATGTTGAGCTGCTAGATCTCGCTTCATAGTGACACCAGTCTGTGTCTGGAGCATGAAGCCAAAAGAGCATGTTTTTAACATTTGATGCCCATTAGTAGTAGTAGTAGTAAAGATTTGGAAGAGCTAGCCCTCCCTGTAATTTAGGCCTCTGTATAAGGTCTATACGTACCCTAGGGTTCTTACCATTCCATAGAAATGAAATGAAAGCTTTGTCAATACATTTAAAGAAAGATTTAGGAAGGTAGAGTGAAAGGCATTGAAACAGGTAAAGGAATTTGGGGAGCACATTCATCTTGATACAATTCCCTTTCAGTTAATTGTTTTCCATTTCTTCAGATCTAATTTTACTTTCTCAAGTAGAGAAGAAAAGTTTTCTTGGTCAAGGTTCTGCATATCTCGTGATGTTAATGCCCAAGTATTTAAAGCCATTTCTCGACATTTTGAACGGTAATACGTTGTCCTGAATTTGAAGCGCAAAGTTATCAACAGGGTAGCATTCACTTTTACTGAAATTCAGTTTATACCCAGAAAATGTTCAAAATCTTAACAAAGCGTTGATAATGTGAGGTACACTTAGAATAGAGTCTGATATATATAATAATAAATCATCAGCATATAAAGATAATTTATACTGTTCCTCTTTAAAAATTCCACTTATTGATGTTAACGACTTGAGTGTGATGGATAAGGGCTCCATGGCCAAAGCAAATAACAGTGGGCTGATTGGACAACCCTGACGGGTTCCTCTTGACAATGTGAAGTATTGTGATTGTTTACCATTTGTAATTACAGAGGCCTTGGGTGAATAGTATAGGAGTTTAAGCCATGAAGTCAAGTTAGGACCATAACCAAATTTCTCTCGACATGTAAATAAGTATTCCCATTCAACCCTGTCAAAAGCTTTCTCTGCGTCCAGTGAGATGACCTCTTCTGGTACCACGCTGGACGCAGGAGAGTGAATAATGTTTAAGAGCTGACAGATATTGGTAAATGAGTGTCGCCCCAAAATGAAACCGGTTTGGTCAACAGAGATCACATCACTCATTGTGGTTTCTAGGCATAGGGCAAGAGCTTTAGCCAGGATCTTAACATCGCTGTTGAGGAGGGAGATGGGTCGGTATCTTTACCTGGCTTAAGAAGGAGAATAATTGATGCCTCAGTCAGTGTTTGTGGCAGTGACCCACGGGACAAAGAATCTCAGAACATATCGAGTATGATTGGGGATAGTTTCTTAGAAAAAGTTTTAAAAAATTCTATTGGGTAGTCGTCTGGTCCCGGCGCCTTACCACTTTGCATTGCCATTATCGCTTTTATAATTTCAGAGTGTTTTAACGGGAGTTCAGTCTTTGTTTTATGCATCATGTTTATGGAAGGAAGGTTGTTCAAAAAATGTTCCATGTCAGTTCGATCATTTGCCGTTTCTGACGTATACAGGTTTGAGTAAAATGCGGTAAATGTTTCATTAATTTCTCCTGGGTTAATAGTCAATTCACAATTTGCTTTCCTTATTTGTGGGATTTGTTGGGCAGCAGATTGACACTTAAGTTGATCTGCTAAAAGGCGGCCAGCCTTTTCTCCATGCTCATATACATATCCACGCGATTTTAACATGATGTTTTCCGTCTTTCCTGTTGATAATAAGTTGCATTGAGTTTGCAGGTCAAGCTTCCTTTTTATAGAGGTCAGGGGATGGTGACGTAGAGTACTGAGCATCCACTGTGTTTATTGATTTAATAAGCTGGTCTTGTTCATTTTTATGCATCTTATTGGTTCTTGATGAATATGATATGATCTCTCCTCTGATCACGGCCTTTAGTTTCCCAAAGCAGGGAAGGGGAGATGTTATCTTTTTTATTAAATTCTAAAAAGTCATCAACTTTTTTGTTCATCAGTTCACAAAAAGAAGCGTCAGCCAGTAAGGTTTTGTCTAGTTTCCAAGGAGGGCGTTCCAAATTATTAAAAGAACACGTGAGATCTAGTAACACTGGGGCGTGATCAGATTCAATTATAGTTGAATATTCAGCTTTCGTGACAGAGGGAAGAAGGGTTCGATCAATAAAGAAGTAGTCTATTCTACTGTATAAGTGGTGCATTGGGGGAAAATAGCAGAAGGATTGACTCAGTGGAAATAAAAAATGCCAAGGGTCGACACTTCCTATTTGATCCATAATAAGGGATAATGATTTGGCCATTTTTGACGGTTTTGTAGATTTAGGATTAGATCGGTCCAATACTAGATTAACTGTGCAGTTTAGATCACCCCCAAAAACTAGTTGTTGTGAGTTTAAGTCTGGTATTAATGAAATAACTTTCCCTATGAATTTATCATCATCCCAATTTGGGGCATATACATTAACCAAGATGACAGGTAAGGAAGAGGAGCCCTGATACAATGACAAAGCGTCCCTGTGTGTCCGAAGTAACAGTGATAGCGTTGAACTGAATTCTTTTGTGTATCAATATAGCTGTCCCACGTGTTTTTAAATTGAAATTTGAGTGGAACACATGCCCCACTCAAGCTTTTCTAAGTCTGACTTGGTCTTTTAGCAATAAATGAGTTTCTTGAAGAAATACAATTTCAGTATTTCAGATGATTGAATATTCTAGCTCTTTTTACAGGCCCATTTAAGCATTTTACATTCCAGCTAATGAAATGCACATCAGCCTTTCTTACATTACTTCTTTTTTCCATGTTTAATCAAAAAAGGTAGAGTAATTGTTTAATCAAAAATCTTTGCAACAACGTGCACAGCTCCATGGGCAACCTGTCTAACGAGAGCAAAAGCAGATTCAAACTGCAATAATCTAGGGGTGTACCATCCCATAACCCTATCCCACACACAAACAAGACTAACACTAAACTTATACTTATTCCTCTCTCTGAGGCAAGCTGCAGGCTGAACACTATTTCGAAAGACTTCTGGGAGTACATCATCTTGGTACTTCTAGTCAAGAAGGCTCCCAGTGAATCATAGAATATAACAAACTTAACCTTTCAATATAAAATAATCATAATAATAGTAATAATAATACAGGGCAAAAAAGAAAAAAGAAAGAGGTATATATATTTTTTTTTTAAACCCTTTCTTTACAAAGGATAGCCCAGCAATAACTTTAGTGAAAGTAAATATACCTTGAATCCTATGGCTTTTGGCAGGATGATATCAGAGGCAATAATTCACGTTTTCAAGTCAGTCATGTAGTTTGTCATCTCCAAGCTCTACAGAACAAGACAAACGTATCCATATTTTACTCTTTATCAATCCTCTGATCGTAGAACTTCTGAGCTTCATCAAGTGAGTCAAAGGTGAGCACGTCGTCCCCATGTATCACGCGTAGTCCGGCAGGGTAAATCAGGTGGAACCGGATGTTTTTTCTGTAAAGGGCTTGTTTAATCCCGTTGAATGCAGCCCGCTTTTTAACAAGTGCTGCACTGTGACCTTGGTAGGTAGGTAGGTAGGTAGGTAGGTATTTACTTTATTAATCCCCGAGGGGAAATTTTTTCGCTACAGCAGCATACAGAAGCAATAAGATAATAATAGAAATAATAGAATAAAATAATAGAATAGAATAGAATAGAATAGAATAATAGAAAAGCAATAAAATATATTATATATATAGATATTATATATCTATAGATATTATATACAAACAAACCAAGAAACACAGTCAACAGTGTTATTGTACTGTGATGGATTTTGCCAGAGGTGAGTTATTGTACAGTCTTATTGCAGTGGGCAGGAATGATCTCCTGTATCAGGAATGATCTCCTGTATCAGGAACGATCTCCTGTATCTGGAACGATCTCCTGTATCAGGAATGATCTCCTGTATCAGGAATGATCTCCTGTATCAGGAATGATCTCCTGTATCTGGAATGATCTCCTGTATCAGGAATGATCTCCTATATCTGGAATGATCTCCTGTATCTGGAATGATCTCCTGTATCTGTCCTTGTGACAGCGGAGCTGGAGGAATCTTTTAGAGAAAGTGCTCCGCTGTCCCTGCAGCAGGTGGAGAGGGTGGACAGGATTATCCAATATGGACAATAGTTTGTTCAGCGTCCTCCTCTCCACCACCTTTTCCAGGCTGTCCAGTTTGTAGTCGATGATGGAGCCGGCCTTCTTAACCAGTTTGTTAAGTCTGTTGGTGTCTCCGGCTCCAATGCTGCTCCCCCAGCAGACCACAGTGAAGTACAGTTCACTGGCCACAACAGATGGTAGAACATCTCCAACATCTCGCTGCACACATTGAAGGATCGAAGTTTCCTCAAGAAAAAGAGTCGACTCATCACCTTCTTGTAGACAGCATTGATGTTGGTCTTCCAGTTCAGTCTGTTGTCATGGAGACACCAGGTACTTGTACTCCTCAACCATGTCCACATCCTCTCCCAGAACTCTCAGCGGTTGTGGAGCCGTCGTCTTCCTCCTGAAGTCGACACCATCTTTCTGGTCTTGGCCACGTTCAGGAGGAGGTGATTTCTACCCGCCCACTCCACAAAGTCCTCCACTACTGCCCTGTACTCCTCCTCCCGTCCATCCCTTATACACCGACCACTGACTCCTCCTCCCGTCCATCCCTTATACACCGTCCACTGCAGAGTCATCAGAGAACTTCTGCAGATGTCTTGACTCTGAGTTGTTCTGGAAGTCAGTTGTGTAGAAGGTGAACAGGAAGGAGACAGAACAGTTCCCTGTGGAGCTCCAATACCACTGACCACCGTATCAGACAGCACACTGCCCAGACGGACAAACTGTGGTCTGCCTGTCAGGTAGTCATTGATCCAGGAGACGGTGGACGTGTCCACCCCCACCACCCCACCACCACCCGCAGCTTCTCACTCAGCAGCAGCGGTTGGATGGTGTTGAATGCACTGGAGAAATCAAAGAAAGTGATTCTCACAGAGTCACCGGTTCCATCCAGGTGAGACTGAGCTCGTTGCAGCAGGTAGATGATGGCATCGTCCACTCCCACATGAGGCTGGTACGCAAATTGCAGCGGGTCCAGAGAAGATTTCACCAGCGGCCTGAGGTGGGCCAAGACCAGCCTCTCCAGCACCTTCATCACATGAGATGTGAGGGCAACCGGTCGGTAGTCGTTGAGGCCAGATGGAGTCGTCTTCTTCAGTAAAGGAACCAGGCAGGACGTCTTTCACAGCACCGGGACTTCCTCCTGCTTCAGGCTCAGGTTGAAGAGGTGTTGTAGGACCTCAGCCAGCTGGACGGCGCAGGTCTTCAGGACCCCGGGGCCGATGCCGTCAGGTCTTCAGGACCCCGGGGCCGATGCCGTCAGGTCCTGCAGCTTTGCGCTGGTGGATTCTCTCCAGCTGTCTCCTAACCTGGCCAGTCGTCACAGAGAAGGGGTGAGGAGGGTGGGGGAGGGGGGGTCAAGGTGTCGATGGAGGAAGAGCCCTTTGAGATTGAGGGCTCTATGCAGTTCACCAGGGGGCGCAGAGGGGGGGGCAGCAGAGGTGTTTGGGAGGTGTAAGATGTGGAGGAGACAGATGAGGGCGGTGAACTAAACCTGTTGAAGAAACAGTTTAGTTAATTTGACCTCTCCAGGTTCCCCCTGGTTGTTCCTCTCCAGGTTCCCCCTGATTGTTCCTCTCCAGGTTCCCCCTGGTTGTTCCTCTCCAGGTTCCCCCTGGTTGTTCCTCTCCAGGTTCCCCCCGATTGTTCCTCTCCAGGTTCCCCCTGGTTGTTCCTATCCAGGTTCCCCCTGGTTGTCTCTCTCTCCCCTTGAACCCAGTAATCTCCTTCATACCGGTCCACACCTCCCTCACGTTGTTCTGCTGGAGTTTTGCCTCCAGCTTCCTCCTGTAGGAGTCCTTGCACTCCCTAAGCTTCTCCTTCAGGTGGCGCTGCACTCTCCTGAGCTCCTCCCTGTCCCCAGACCTGAAAGCTGCTTTCTTCTTATTAAGAAGAACTTTCAGGTCACTGGTGATCCACGGCTTGTTGTTGGGGAAGCAGTGTTCAGTCCGGGATGGTACGGTGGTGTGTTCACAGAATTTAATGTATTCTGTGATACAGTCCGTCCTGCTGTTGATGTCCTCCCCATGTGGTCCACACAGCACATTCCAGTCCGTGGACTCAAAGCAGTCCTGCAGGGCTTCTTTAGCCTCCTGTGTCCACCTCCTCACAGTCCTGGTGGTCACAGGCTGCCTCTGCACCAGGGGAACATACTTGGGAGTCAGCAGGACCAGGTTGTGGTCTGATCTACCAAGGGGGGGAAGGGCAGTAGCACTGTATGCATCCATGGCATTAGCATCCAGTAGGTCCAGAGTTTTATTGTTCCGGGTGGGGCAGTTCACATACTGGTGAACAGTTGGCAGTACTTTATCCAGACTGGTTAAAGTCTCCAGTAACTAACAAAAATGCACCGGGATGCTGAGTCTGCAGTTTAGCCACAGTGGAGTTGATGGTGTCCACTGCTGCCTCTACGTCAGCTGATGGAGGAACGTACACAGTGATAACAATGGCGGACGTGAACTCCCTCAGTAAATAATAAGGACGCATCCCCACGGCTAGCAGTTCAATGTCCAGGCTACAGAAACGTTCCTTCACACACACGTGGTCGGGATTACACCACCTCTCATTCACATAGACTGCAATCCCTCCACCTTTCTTCTTGCTGCTCCGAACAACGTCTCCGTCCCCCCGAACAGTCCTGAAGCCGGGTACGGCCGCGCTGTGGTCCGGGAGATGTGAGTGCAGCCATGTCTCGGTGAAACACATGATGCTGCACTCCCGGTACTCCCTCTGGGTCTTTACCAGCGCCGAGCTCGTCCGTCTTGTTAACCAATGACCTCACGTTCCCCATTAAGATCTCCGGTACCGATGGTTTATATTTCCTCCTTTTCACCTTTAGCTTAGCTCCAGCTCTGTAACCCCGCCGTCTTCTCCGAAGTTCAACGGGGATCTCAGGCCTCGCTCCGGGCAGCAGCAGTAGAGGTCTACTCAGCGCGATCAGCTGATCACGAGAGTAAACAATAACAGAGCCCCCATCCAGAAACGTGGAAAAATTACGGTCCATTGTCTGACTGTTAACTTAACACACGAGAGAAAGAAAAAAAAAACAACTCCGAAGAGAGAAGAAAGGCTTAAAAAATACTAATAAACAACACACTCGGGGAGGAGCTGCTGCAACAGGCTGCCGCTAGCGCGGCGCCATCTTACTTGTACGTCCTTATGGCGGGTCCTCGGTACAGCAGCTCGTGATTCCTCACCCAGCGCAACGCAGCCTCCTTCTGCTGGAGTCTGGAAAAACAAACACGGAACGTACGAGGTGATTTTCCTTGGCCAGATCTAAAGGTCGGGACCGGTGGGCTCTCTCTCCAGCTGAGGTCGGGACCGGTGGGCTCGTTACATTTACAACCGGAAGTCACATGTTCACAAGCAATTTAAACCAGTAATGTGTCAATAAATACATTTATATTAGACTATTTAACAACGTAGCTCACTGACCCATGGAGCACAAAGACTGAGGAGAAACAGTTTCCCTGAAACTGTGTGCATCTGTTGAAATGTTTTCTCTCCAGCAGTAGTTGGAAGCTGTCAACCTTTACAACCATCATTTGGACTGGAAGATATTTAGTACAGATGGAAATCTCTGACACTTGAAACTGATATTGAATAAACCAGTCTGTGCTGTGGTCATGTGTGAAGGTGTACAGGTGAAAAGAAAAGTGTTCCATTGTGTAGAGCACAATGCACCTGGCATCAGTATGTTCAGTATTTGGTCAAGACTGAAAACACTCAGTATTTTCTGTTGTAGGAGGGAAACATTAGTGGACAACACAAAGCAGGTCAAAGCTCAGACTGTCAAGTACACTAGCGTAGGATCACACACTCCCTCATATGGAGCCTCTCTTCGTTACAGACTGCTCAAGCAGTACATGAACAGGATGCTCAACATAAACACCCTATTACCTGCATACCCCCCCACCCCCAGTTCAGTGTGTTTTCCCCTCTGTTCCACCGATCTGCTTCCATTGTGTGTTTTCTGTGTGTCATGTAGTTGTGTTGCTCCGTGTGGAGGGTGTGGATCCCTCCTCCGCCCGCCTCCAGACACCTATGACCACTCCTCTGGTGTGGAGCACGGGGACACTCCACGGGACACTCCACGGGACACTCCACAGGACACTCCACGGGACACTCCACGGGACACTCCACAGGACACTCCACGGGGACGCTCGCCTGCAACGAGGACGCACCACTGCTGCTCTCCTTCCTTGGACTGTTTTACGGTTTTCTAGCCTCCTGGACTTTGCTTACATTCACATTCATTGAGCACCAACGGATTGAAGATTCAAGACCTTATCCACTCATATTCAATACATCTCTTTATTGTGGTTAATCCTGCTGTGTTCTGCTTGTAGGTCAACATGAACACTAACACACACCTCCCCTCTGTTTCAAACACCTTTTGGAAAAGCACTTATTGAAGATGCAAGCCACGAATGCTCAAAGTTCTACTCAAATAAAATTAATCCAACAAGAAAAGAGTACTTTTCATGAAACACCAATAAATCAATGGTGAATCCTACATTTGTGTGACTCGTCTCTCCTCTCAGGCTCTTTGAAGCAATTATTTTCTCGAGCAGTTTGCTTTTTTCAGACTGCCTTTCTGACCTCATCATCTGTGACAGCAGCAGCTCTTGGCTGCTTGACAGAAGAGTTTGTTTCTGCAGTGAAAACAGGAGGAGATTCTTTGGATTATTTTGCTGCAATAGTGAAACTAACATTGTACAGTGACTCTGGTGCTTGAACACCCCGAAGCTCTGAGTCCATCAGCTGTATTCTTTAATGCACAGACTTCAGTTTGGCGAGTACAGGAAGTGTTGAACAATGCAGTGAGGGTCTGATTTACTGAAGGTCTGCATGTGTAAAATCAGGTTCAAACTCCACATCACCCACAAAACAATGTCCATCAGATCTACTGACGACGTGCAGCGAGGATTTCATCTTCCAAATGTGCAGTTTAACACACGTTGTCCATTCTGTGTGTTTTGCTCCATCTTATGTAATATTGGACGTTTCTACCTGAAGGAGTAAAATACTGAGAGGAAACATGCAAATAGAACAATTTATCACCTGCAACGATATTTACTGAACCTGGAAGTAGAAACAGGAGAAGTGATTGTTGTGTATTTTAGTACGACTGAAGGTTTTAATCAGATGAACATCAGGAGAGACGGCTGCTCTTATTGTGAAGGAGACACAGGAAACCAGAGAATACGTAGAGAACGAGGTTTTACACCCGTTAAACATTTCTGATGTCAGAGGGAGAAATTATTCAGACATATCATTTGTGAGATGATATTTCTGAGTTATTGAATGAACTGAAAGATGATTGACAGCCAACAACAAAGAGAAGCCACGAAATACCAGCAAAGTCAGAACTTCTTCCGACTCAGCATTTTGCTGCCTCTGGGTGGTTCCAGCGTATCTCTGCTTGGATCTCCCTCCAGTCCTGTTGTTCAGGTGAGCTGTCACATCCTGAATGAGTCCTGCAGAATTCACAGGTAGCTTCATCAGGTTCACGAGACCTCCAGGAACTCAATGAAACATCAGCTGCTCATCACAGAAAGATCTGGACCTGTTGATCTCTGTTTGTTAGAAGATCTCATCCACCGTCCTCCTCTTTTATTTACCCACATTTTATTATGAAGACTTTTTTTCTCCTTTTTGTTTTTCCCACATTGACTTTCTTGCTGATGATCTCCTATAAAGTAACTTCACTTTATTTATTAACACCTCAACATCACTTTATTTCTTAACACAACAACATCTTTATTTATTAACACATCACTTTACTTATTAACAACATAAATGTATTTATTGACACCACAACATCACTTTATTTATTAACAACATCACTTTATTTATTAACACCTCAGCATCACTTTATTTATTAACACCTCAACAACACTTTATATATTTACACCTCAACATCACTTTATTTATTAACACCTCAACAACACTTTATTTATTAACACCACAACATCATTTTATTTATTAACACCACAACATTATTGTATTGATAAACACCTCAACATCACTTTATTTATTAACACCACAACATCATTTTATTTATTAACACCGAAACATCACTTTATATATTAACACCTCAACATCACTTTATTTATTAACAACATAGCTTTATGTATTAACACCTCAACATCACTTTATTTATTAACAACATAGCTTTATGTATTAACACCTCAACATCACTTTATTTATTAACACATCAAAGTAATTTTATTTGTTAACACCACAACATAACTTTATTTATTAACACAATCAGTTTATTTATTAACACCTCAACATCACTTTATTTATCAACAACATCACTTTATTTATCAACAACATCACTTGATTTATTAACACCTCAACATCACTTTATTTATTAACACCTCAACATCACTTTATATATTAACACCACAACATCTCTTTATTTATTAACACGTCAACATCACTTTATTTATTAACACCTCAACATCATTTTATATATTAACACCACAACATCACTTTATTTATTAACACCTCAACATCACTTCATTTATGAACACCTAAACATCACTTTATTTATTAACATGACATCAGTTCATTTATTAACACCTCAACATCACTTTATTTATTAACACCTCAACATCACTTTATGTATTAACACCACAACATCACTTTATTTATTAACACCTCAACATCACTTTATTTATCACCAACATCACTTTATGTATTAACACCTCAACATCACTTTATTTATCACCAACATCACTTTATGTATTAACACCTCAACATCACTTTATTTATTAACACCTCAACATCACTTTATATATTAACACCACAACATCTCTTTATTTATTAACACGTCAACATCACTTTATTTATTAACACCTCAACATCATTTTATATATTAACACCACAACATCACTTTATTTATTAACACCTCAACATCACTTCATTTATGAACACCTCAACATCACTTTATTTATCACCAAAATCACTTTATTTATTAACACGTCAACATCACTTTATTTATTAACACATCAACATCGCTTTATTTATCAACAACATCACTTTATTTATTAACACCTCAACATCACTTTATTTATTAACATGACATCAGTTCATTTATTAACACCTCAACATCACTTTATTTATTAACACCTCAACATCACTTTATGTATTAACACCACAACATCACTTTATTTATTAACACCTCAACATCACTTTATTTATCACCAACATCACTTTATGTATTAACACCTCAACATCACTTTATTTATTAACACCACAACATCACTTTATTTATTAACACCTCAACATCACTTTATTTATTAACACCACAACATCACTTTATTTATCAACACTGCAACATCATTTTATATATTAACACCACAACATCACTTTATTTATTAACACATCAACATCACTTCATTTATGAACACCTCAACATCACTTTATTTATCACCAACATCACTTTATGTTTTAACACCTCAACATCACTTAATTTATTAACACCACAACATCAGTGACGTTTGGAGCACATTGCTCTTCATCAGTGTTGTTAATTAATTAATTGCATCGGGAGCGTTACAACATTGTTCTTCCTCCTGATTTCACCGTATTGGATGAGTATTCTTTGTTCACTTTCACATTTGACAGTTGTTACGACTGGCTCAAAAGTTGCAATATAAGGAGGGACACGACACCAGGTTAGATGCAAAATCGAAGGTGACAATTTATTACATAACACGAAACAAGCGCAACGTGAGAATCCAACTGAAGACCAGGTTCTGGTGCCAGGAAGGTGAGAGCTAGGGTGTAGCAAGGAGGCACTTATATAGGCCAAACCCACACCTTCATCCAGGTGCCCTCAGTCATTCATCAGGGAGATGCACCTAGATCTCAAAGACATAGAATACACACAGATGTGCACACACACATAAGCACAAACATTCATAGCAGGACATATAATTACACGTAACACAGTGTTTATAAAACGCAGATTTTAGTCCTCTATTGTTGAACCTCTTCCCCCAGTGGGCAGCGGTTCCCATAATACCAGTAAAGAGTTATTTATAATATTAGTTCCCTCTTCACAGCTGATTTAACATCATCATGATGGAAGTCGACTGTAGCACCATAAATTCTGCAGCACTAGCCTGTCAGTTCCTTCCTGGTTAAAGTTTGGACGGTGGTACCGGGCGGTTACTTCTTCATTATTTAGAAACTGGCAGTTTTCTTTGCCAATTTTAAAGGGATAAGAGAAGCTGATTTGGCTGGCCATGATTGAGGTCGGCTGTGACACAGCTTCTAATTATCTGCTCAGCTTTCTTCACCACTGCGCCGTGTTGTGCCAGAGTTGCACCTGCACTTGTGTTCTCATACTAAATACTAAACATGTTGGCCACACCTGATAACAAGCTGGATGGTCCCTCTCCTCTTTAACCTGGAGGATGCAGCGTCCATGATTTCCAAACAGAATCTCAGATTGTGATCCATCAGACCTCAGGACAGTTGTCCACTTCACCTCAGTCCATCTTCAATGATCTCGGTCCAGAGAAGGCGGCGGTGTTTCTGGATCATGTTTCTATCTGGTTTCTTCTTTGGAGAGTTTTAACATCATTTGTGGACGCAGCGATGAACTGTGTTCACAGACGATGGTTTTCACAAGTGTTCCTGAGCCCATGCAGTGATTTCCACTCCAGAATAGTGTGTTTTTAATGCAGTGCTGCCTGAGGGCCCAAAGATCACCACCATCCAATATTGGTTTCCAGTCTTGTCCCTTGTGTTCAGAGATTTCTCCAGATTCTCTGAATCTTTTAATGATATTATGAACCGTAGACGATGAAATCCAATAATTCTTTGTAGTTTTACATTGAGGAACATTATTCTTAGATTGTTGCACTATTTTCCCACACAGTCTTTCAGAGTGGTGAACTTCTCCCCATCTTCACTCTCTGAAATGATCTTTTTATACCCAATAATGTTACTGATCTGTTGCCATGGCAACAATTAGTTGTGAGATGTTCCAACATATTTTCTTTTTTAGCATAACACAACTTCTCCATCTTTTTTAAAATGTGTTACTAGCTTCAAATTTAGAATGAGGAATATTTTTAACCCAGCATCCCATTTTTAGGGGAAACAGGGTTGTACAGTTAACAACAGTAACCGATGCCATAATGCAGCTTAGAGGTAATGCACTACATGTACCTCAAAATACACACATTACAAAAGCAAGAGAAAAAGATGAGCTTTTGCCAACTGCAGTTGGCAAGCTACACATAATAATTGGCAATTAAAAACCTCTTCAAGTCATAGTATAAGAGCATGAAGACCGAAGTAAATCCTGGCAGCTTCACAACCAAACACCTCTTCCAGTTACCCATGAGCACATCTTCTTCCGTCCAACAAAATCTCCCAACGCAAATTACTGCCTGCATCCACCTGTTGTTGTACAGGTGCTGCTGCTTTACATTTTGAATTTGTGTACCGACCACCCACACTGTGCAGAACCTTAAATCACTGACTGATTTGTGTGGGTCTTGACAAGTTCCTGACATAACACGGAGCTCATTGTATTTCTAAAAACACATTTAGACGTCCGTGTGGGCTGAACAAATTAAGAAAGTGAGAAACGGAAAAATGTTTTGCTTTGAGCAAGTAACAATTCATTGTTACCTAGCAACAGCAATAGCCACAAACTGTGTTTACCCCACCACTGATGTTTGCTCCAAAGGCTAAAAATAAGTCAATTAATTAGACTTAGAATTAACTGTTAAAATTAGTTTTGAAATTATTCACGTTATTTGTCACAACCATGCACTGTAGCCCTGATCTAGCCCATCACACCAGAGATCACGGGCTTTCACAACTCAGGTAGTTCAGATGCTTGTTTTACCCTAAAAAATGTACAGGAAGATTGTTAAAAGAAAAATATCACCAAACCTATTTTTAATTTGTAACTGGTGTGGGGAGAAAAAAACATTACAATATCATTAAGTATGTTTCACCATTGAGAAAACATATATTCCATTGTTCAGAAGATATAAAAAAGAAGAATCAACCACCGATGTATTAGTATTGATGTATTATAGTTAAAAAAAATTAAAAAACACACGTTATTTCCCAATTAACCACGATTATAAGATACATCTATAAAGAGGTTACCATGACATCTCCAACAGCAAACATGGTCAGCCTCCATATAGTGTGGGCGATATGGCCAAAAAGTTAAACTGAGATTTTTTTTTTCACAATTCACAATTCTTTTTTTTTTCTGTCAGCATTACCTGAAGACAGAACATGATTGAAAAAAAAATGTTTAATAAGCTCTCCTTCACAACAATGTGTCGTTTTGTTTGGTTTATCATGTCATGTCATGTCATTAAAGTGCCAGAACAGCAGTTTAAAACATGAAGAACTTCACCTCCAAAATTACTCCTACAGGAGTAATATTGACTCCTACAGGAGTAATTTTGTGCTTTTTCAAACATATGTTTCAGTCTGTGTCTGATTCAAAGAAAAAGAGAAACGGCAGACTCTGTGTGAAACAGTCATATAGGTTTCAGTGTCACAAATTTCCTGCCAGGAACACAAGTCTTTTTACAGACTCATGCTTGAGGCCCTTTTCCATGTCATAAAAAGATCCTCTCTGAAGGGGCACTTGTTGCAGGGATTGATCAGTATTTCCTTTCCAACCTATTGAGTCTTGGGAAGTTGCTTTAGTGCAGTTTCCACCATTGAAGTAAATCTGTGTGAGGGGACAACATGTCCAGTGACAGTTCAGCTCTGATTTTGTCTTCCTTTAGAAGTCTGTATGGCAGCTGCCACTAACTTCTTGAAGAGAAGCTGTGCACGACTCATGCAGCTTTACAGTAACTTTCTCCTTCAGTCTGTCCTCCTTCTCAGCTGTGAGAGTTGTCTGGACTGAGAGCCTGAAAGCAACGCGATGACAAAAACTGCAGCACAACTGTCGTATTTGTTGTTAAGATACTCCAGTACACTGTTTTTACTTTTTTTTTTTTCCGTGCGCTCAGACTGAGCTGTAACCCACAGTGATGTCAACCATTGATTTATAATGAATCCTCCACTTCAGATTCTGTCCATCACCATCTTTGCTAGTTCGGAGCGGTTTGGAGCAGGAAGTGACCATATTTGGACGAGCTGGGGGAGGAGCCAGCGGTGGATCTGACCGATCTGATCGGAAACCTGACGATACTACGTCCCGCCCACCGATAGCTGTAACCTGACTGTACCACAGGCCTGTCAATCAAACAGACACGCCCCCAAAAACAGGTCTTCTTGAATCTTCTTTTCTAATGAATGAGGGATTATTTTCAGATGGACCTCCAGAAAACTAATAAGAAGGAGTGACTTTAGCTAACAACACCGAGATAACTGATGGACACATTTTATTCACTTTGGATTTGATGAGAGAAGTTGAATGGGAGTCTATGGAGCCGGAGGCTTTTTGGAGCCGACCTCTAGTGGCACTCGCTGGTATTGCCTCAGCCTAATTTTTCAGAACCATCCTCTTATATATACTGTCTTGGGTTCTGACTCACCCTCCTTCAGTAGACTGTTGTTGAACAGGTGGAGCACTGGTACCGTGAAGAGATGCTCACAGAGGTTTGACTTCATCTTTGTAATCAGACTATGTGAACCGTGGTGTGTAGGCAGAACAACTTCAGCCTGAACCACCGTCATGCTGTCTCTCACTATAAGAGTATACGCTGACTGCCGTATTTCAAACTTTGATGGCACATTCAATCCAGGCATGAAAGGAAGGAGAATAAACATGAACGGCCTTAACCTCTAATCCTTTGTTGATATAAAGTTAAGTTAATTAAACAGATTCACGATCAATTCTAAAATAAAATAAAAAGTATTAGTTAAAATCAATTATTTTTATGACATGCAGAAACACTATTATGTGGTTTCGTAAGGTCTGGTCCATTCTGGTAACCTAAATTGTAGAATTACAACTGCAGTGTCACATCATTCATTGTTTGGCTGGTATGATTATAGGTAATCATTAATATCTACAGCCTACTCACCCATCGCATTGGGCAGCCTGATTCACTTTGAAGGCCTTGATCACTTGTTCCGCTGTTGGCTGCACACCATTCGCTCCTCTCTGAGTGGGTCTTCAGGCCCTCGAGCTACTACTTCCCCCGTATGATCATCGGGGGAAGTAACATGTCTGTAGGCAGAAGCAGTTCAGACCTCGTCAATAAACCGAGCAGTCAGCCTCATATACGACTGTTTGGTTCTTCAGTGAAACAACATCTTCTTCAACTGCTCTGCACTTTTCTCCTGTTTTTCTTTCTGTTGTACAAACGGGGCAGTGCAACCTCCGCAAAATATTTACAGCTTTGGTGGGTTGTACATGGGATCGATGGGCTTCAGCATCCTGACAATTCCATGCTTTCTGACCATGTACTGAGTACCGTGTCTTTCCTGATATCAAACGCCAACACTTGGGTAATTTCCTTCCACGGTGCCCTGCCTTCTCTTACAGGGTGACACTGGACAACCAGGCAGTGACAGTTTTCTGTTTTTCAGCTGTGGTTTTAGGACTGGAGCTGCCATGAGACTCACACACTGATCCCACTCCAGAACTTTTTATATATGAAGTCATATTCTTCAACCTTAGAACTCACTAGTCTTCCTATGATGGATATCAGGAGACATTTATAACGGGTCTAACGGTCCTGAAACACTTCATCCAATGAAGTCTAGTCATGACTGCGTCCTGATCGTTACTCTGACAAGTAACACGTTAGATTCTTGCGGAGGTCGCCGGTATCATCACCAATCAGGAGTCAAACGTCGTCACATTATTCTTCACTGGAGTGCAGCTCCATTGATTGTTCCCATCGTGAGTAGGAGGCCTGACTCTTCACACTTCAGCTTCATCGACCACAATGATGTCAGTCACTGTCTTGTGTCCTTAAGTAAACCAATGAAATCCAAGTTGTGCCCTTCAGCGTGCAGCTCCTGCAGCCCAAACAATGACATCATATGATGACTGGGCAATATTCAACCTTTGATATAACTGCTGCAAACTACTGCTGCATGAAGAACCAGGGACTGACTTGATGTTGACACACAGGGGACATCGATGTCTTGATTCCTTCTCTATACTGACTGAGAAAGTTGACTTTGTCTAAGCGTGCCATGCCTGCAGCGCCTACATGACCCAGGGTGCATTATGATTCTGATACCCAACCCCCCAAATCCTTCGCTTATCTTTGCCAAGTCTCTCCCGGTGTGGCATCCATCCCGTCACCAAAGGAACGATACGCTGCCTGTCAAGACAGAAGCTGCTGATCATGGAGCTCATAGTCCTCATCAGATACTCAAACAACACCATGTGTGGAGAAACCTGCTGGTCCAGCGCTGCCTTGTATCACCACCCTCACCCACTTTGTTCAGTGGTCTGTTCCCCTTTATGGTCAGAACTGGACGGAGGTCTCAGCCTCTCTCTGTTGGTGACAGCATCAACAAAAAGCAGCACAAAGATTCAGTTTGTGTTGGAGGACGTTTGATTAAAATCTCAACCGCTGACTGTTTTCTCACATAATACAGCTGAATATCGGAGTCTGTACAACGTGTCCTCGTCCCAAGAAAAGCGCTCAAGGTTTTGTTTTATTTTGAGCAGCATGTAGAGCGCCCCCTGGCTTCGCTGATATCGGCCCTCGTCCTTTCTCGCCCCCAAATCTACCGTTTTAAAGTTCAAACCTGTGCAGGAAGAACAACACACATAAAGAACATTACCAACAACTGTTGTCGTTTTGATCCAAATCTGCAATCCTTTAATGGCAATAAAAATAATTTGAGTGTTGAGCGTGAGAGAATCTGAATTCTTAAAAAATAAAACAACAATAATTCTTTCGTAATGAAAATAAATTTGACAGGTGTTTTACAGGTGGTCATTTATTAAATGATGTCCTTCCATGTGTGTTTATATTGAACTCTGTGATTTTGTGGGCGCCGCAGTCTGAAATCATCTTGATTTATTTCAGTTCAACATGTTTTGCTGCAGTAAACTGGTTTATTTTTACCTCTGATATCTCAGAATGAAAAGTCACTTCAGCTTTCCATGACTTCGTGACAGGTCATGTGACTTCGTGACAGGTCATGTGACTTTGTGACGTGTCTGTAGTTGGTTTGTACCACTGTTTGTTTCAGGATGCTCTGACTATTAAATGATTTATACTCACCTGGAACAACTCTTTCCTGTGAACTCTCCTCCGACTCTACCTGCGTTTTCTGGCTTTTTGTTTCCATCTTATCTGGTATTTATTTACTGTCTTACTCATCAGAGTTTTCTGTCTGTTCTACTCATATCTTTGAACCATCATGTCGAATCTTCTTTTTTTGTATGTCAGGACATTTCAGGAGAACGTTACTTTGAGTTTATGTCACAGCTTTTCTTTTACAAAACTTGAATTAAATCTAATGAGTTGCTGAATGTCAACAGAGATCTATAACGTGTTCCTCTTCCTGTATTAAAGTGCTGTTAGAAATCCACTAAAACACTCTGACTGCATGGCTGACTTTCCTTTTCTTTGTTGTTTTTCTTTTGACAGCTGTTCTAAAGTCAAATGTTTCCCCTGTGACGGACCGAGTCTTCACACTGTTTCATCTCTCTCGTGTCTACATGCTTCACTTTTCCTTCCTTTTAGTGTTTTAGAAGTAAACTGGAATAATAATAATAATAATAATAATAATAATAATAATTATCACAGGAATAATTCCGTTCAACATTTTGCTCCAACAGGATGGTTTCATCCTCTTCTTCTCTTTGTCCACGTTTGATAATGTTCTTTGTGTGCTCGGATCAGATGTGAACGGAGAGAACGGAGCAGCAGGCAGCTTTCAGTGTTCAGTCTTTGTGGAGTCTTTGGAACGAAGAACGAATCACTCCTCCTCCACCAGCCTCCTCTTCTCCCTCTGATTGTTTCCTCAGTGGATCTACAGGTGGAAGCAGAACAGGTGTTAGATTCACCACAGCACCATGCAGAGGGACTGTTTTACATCATGCTTGTAGCAAAGCTCCTACAATAACCACACACATGTGCTATGTATGTTGTCCAGCTTTACAAAGGCAGAGAAATGTGACGTGAGCTCTGTTAGAACTGATGATGATGAGGAGATGAAATCTGTCCCACTCACTCATTACGACTGTACCTTCCTCCTGCTGTGTGCACGTCACGGTGCTGCACGCTGGTCGCACGTAGCAGGAGCAGTTTCTAACCTCATTGATCCAGCCTGGTATGGATGTGCTGATGAGGCTCACTGGTCCAGGTAACATCAGTATCATGTGTCTGCTCCTGAAGGAGGGATTATGAGGCCCCTGCTGGACCGGGTTCCTCCTCTTAGCTCCTGTCCTGTATTTGTAGTGTTTGTAGTGTTCGTAGTGTAGTTTGATCTGACATGCAGGTTGGACATGTGTTGTGACCCTCATTGATGTCCTGCCCACCTTCTGAGTGATCACCTGTGTTCATATCTCGTTCCAGAGGTTCACCTGCTTCTCTTTTAATACTGTCTTAATGCACAAAGTGAGAAATATACGTCTACCTCAAATGTATACACCACATATACCACATAAATAACATTTAAGAACCAGTAAATGTTCACGGTGTTCAGTGTAGAGGTTCAGTCACGCTGCTGGTTTCTCTTTTGTTTGTGAATGGAAAGGAGTTTGATAATCTCAGCGATCCACTGATGTCTCTGTCTGTGAGCCGAGTGGCATGTCCACACTAAGCTGGACAAATTCATCAGGCCGTCTTTCTGTCTCTGTTTGGAGACAAACAGACACGAAACACACTAACGCTCATTTTCTCCCCTGAAAATGAGGCTTTTTAAAAACAGGCTGCATGAACCTAAAATACAATTTTATATGTTTTTAAACATTAAACTTAAACTTTCAGATTATTTATATGATTTCCAAATTTTTCCACAAGGTCTCAGACATTTGGATTCTAATGCAGCATTAACAGTCTTGTAGGACAACAATACACTACTTTTAAAAGTATACATATCACTCACCCTAATCATCTAAAACAATTCACGGGGCTCTTCTCCACTTATCAAATCAACTGAGATGATTTATGCAGCTTCTTTTTTTTTTTTTTTTTTACTGTAGTCTGAGAACATTTTCATGTTTAAAGCTCCGCCTGGTTGAAAAACCTTAACTATGCATTTTTAATCTTTATCATATTTTCATTTGTTAAAAAATGGACCAGTTGTCCATAAAAACTCATACCTAGCTGTAACTATAATCATAATAATCCTCTGAGGCTTTGTTTGGTGCTGCTGCTGTCACTAATGCTTTTCTATGAGAGAACCATCTTTCTTTGTTTCCTTATTTATTTTATTTAATGTTTTCCTATTTCTGTATGTCTAATTATTTGACAAATATTTCTGTCTGTCTGTCGGTTTTTGTTTTAGTTTGTTTTGGTCATGTTTGATATTGTTAATTAGTGTGTTGTGATTTTTCTTTCCTTTTCTTTTGCTAATAAAGAATTTCTACACAACTTCTCTGCAACCTAAAGTGTGGATGAAGGAGCCTTATGATGATTATGATTCCAATAACAGGAAGTCTTTAGCGGTGCTGATCAATAGTAATCTAAACTACAGCAGCTGATGTCACAATCATAAACCTTTTTATTTCAGCAGAATTAAACTAGAGTGACAGTAAAAACTACAAATGTGGAGGCTGAGGCACCGACATGGTCGTATCACGGTCTCCTTGAGGTCGGTCTCTTCAAATAGCAGGTAAACGTTAGATGTGTACTTCCCTGCAGTGTAATTAGAGCAGAGAGGAGGTGTGCATGCACTCCTTTAACAGCAGACTGTCACAGCTGAAACTAATTTGCTTCACAATGACTCACAAACCGTGACAGAGAGCCGGCATGCGCGCTGTCACCACCCTGGAAGCATCGCATCATGTTTCATATCATGAATTACACCTGCTGGGACACGTCAAACACCGTGTGGACCTGGAACAACACACTTCTGCTGACGGGAGACGACCATGTTTGTTTTAAAGTTGAATACATCAGACAATTTACACACTGACATGAATATTATTCTGAAGTCGTAGAACTCCACCAGAAGGTGAATCTGCTGTCAGGCTGTAAGATTCAAAGACTAACAGGAAGGGCTGTTTGTTAAACACTATGTATTGAATGAATATATATATATATATATATATATATATATATATCTGTAGTATTATAAATAATCCCACAGATATCTAAACAGCACTGAGGGAGCAGCATGGCTGGGTTGAGAGACTCCATCTTTATCTCACTTCTCATGGTCAACATGTTGAATTAGCAGATTACTATTACACACAAAACACATTCATGCACACAAGAAACAGAAGTACAAGTTAGTGGTATGTATGACTCCTGCTGCCTCTCAGTCCGAGGCAGCTGTTTGATCCCACCGTGCTGCTGTGTTCCTCCCACAGACCCAACACACGGAGGTGAAACTGGAAACTCTGCTGTCTGTAGGTGGGAACGTGTCGGTCGGTCTCAGTGGTTGACAGGCAGCTCCCTCCTCCCACAACCAGCAGGACACACGTGGAGGTAGTTAGATTAGTTTATTCACTGATGATCCACACCTGGTGAATGTTAGCAGATCATCACTGGAAACTACGAGTCTGATTTACTAAGATCTCAAATAAAGGAACTAAATTGTGTGTTCCTTCCAAAAGTTTGCACATTTATTTTGCACCCGTTTTGCAGGTGATTTACTGAGTAACTGCTTCATTGAAATCAGGTGCAAATCTCTGTATTCAAATGAGGGTTTGTGAGTTAAAGTGATTCCAGCAATGGAAAACAGAGCGACCGCAAAAGAAAAAGGAAATCTGATCCCATTGAAATATAAAAATAACAAGAACAAAACGCTTTATAGGAGATCATCAGCAAGAAAGTCAATGTGGGAAAAACAAAAAGAAGAAAAAAAGTCTTCATAATAAAATGTGGGTAAATAAAAGAGGAGGACGGTGGATGAGATCTTCTAACAAACAGAGATCAGCAGGTCCAGATCTTTCTGTGATGAGCAGCTGATGTTTCATTGAGTTCCTGGAGGTCTCGTGAACCTGATGAAGCTACCTGTGAATTCTGCAGGACTCATTCAGGATGTGACAGCTCACCTGAATAACAGGACTGGTGGGAGATCCAAGCAGAGATACGCTGGAACCACCCAGAGGCAGCAAAATGCTGAGTCGGAAGAAGTTCTGACTTTGCTGGTATTTCGTGGCTCCTCTTTGTTGTTGGCTGTCAATCATCTTTCAGTTCATTCAATAACTCAGAAATATCATCTCACAAACGATATGTCTGAATAATTTCTCCCTCTGACATCAGAAATGTTTAACGGGTGTAAAACCTCGTTCTCTACTTATTCTCTGGTTTCCTGCGTCTCCTTCACAATAAGAGCAGCCGTGTCTCCTTCACAATAAGAGCAGCCGTCTCTCCTGATGTTCATCTGATTAAAACCTTCAGTCGTACTAAAATACACAACAATCACTTCTCCTGTTTCTACTTCCAGGTTCAGTAAATATCGTTGCAGGTGATAAATTGTTCTATTTGCATGTTTCCTCTCAGTATTTTACTCCTTCAGGTAGAAACGTCCAATATTACATAAGATGGAGGAAAACACACAGAATGGACAACGTGTGTTAAACTGCACATTTGGAAGATGAAATCCTCGCTGCACGTCGTCAGTAGATCTGATGGACATTGTTTTGTGGGTGATGTGGAGTTTGAACCTGATTTTACACATGCAGACCTTCAGTCAGGCCCTCGGTTTTATATTCTTACTTAGACTACAAACACATCATCTAAAACTAGGATTTACATCTTTCCCACCTGTTTTACACCTGGACTGCAAATCCTCCAACAACTGTTAAAGATAGCTGTTCATTTAAATAAATAATTCACTGTACATCCAGTGTGGAGACGTGTCCACTCCCTGAGTAAAAATAAATCTGGTTCCAGACAAGTCTTCTTTCAACTGAAGGAATGAGTCTAACATGAACACAAAGACACACACAAACACACACACAAAGATACACACACACACACACACACACACACACACACACAAAGACACACAAACACACACACACAAAGATACACACACACAAAAATACACACACACACACAAAGATACACACAAAGACATGCACACACACTACAATGTTTGACAGGATGCCATCCACAGTCTGGTTGAATGAGATCTGTCAATCATGTCTGTCAATCACCCTCCACTGTCAGAAAAAGTGTGTGTGCATGTGTGTGTGTGCGTACAGTGTGTGTGCAGTGTCAGCTCTGAGGCCCCGCCCACACGGTGCTGGGGGGGCGGTCCATCCGTCGGAGGTGAAGGAAACCTTCAGTGACCTTCTGACCTCTCTGTTTGAGAGAGCTTTTATCTGCTTTGGTGAAACTGTGAAGATGACAATGATGATGATGATGATGATGACGATGACGATGGAGCGTTTCCTGTCAGCTTCAAACACAACCAACCATTCAGCTTCATGTTCACCGTGTCAGCGTTCATCCAAATAAACTCTCAGCTCATCTCTTCCTGTGATGAAGTGATGAAGAGCAACATGCAGACGTTTGTTACGGAGCAGAGCAGCAGCTCTTGATCAGCTCCCTCATTTTATGTTTCTTATTTCTTCTATTTCCTCCTCATGGCTGGAAATGAACACTTGTTCTTTTATTAATATACAGTCACAGTGAAAAGACTCCTGATATGTTGTAAATGATTCTTTGCTGGTCACAGATTATGTTTTTAAATGATTTTTACTGAACATGATTCAGTTTTCAGGAGAATAGAAGTGAATTAATTTGTATTAATCAAACAGAAACACAGCAACTCTACTGTCAGATATGTGTCCAGAGCATCAGGCAGGTTGATTAGTTAATTAATAATAATAATAATAATAAACTTTATTTGTAAAGCACCTTTCATACAAGAAATGCAGCTCAAAATGCTTCACTGCAAAATAATGACATACAGTGTTTCGCATAAAAACACATATAAAGGAACAATTAAAAATATAGAAAAGAAATTAGATAAAACAGATAAAAGCATAACAAAGATAAAACACTTAAAAAGGAATACAAGTGGAAAATATAAAATTGAACAATACGCATTTCAAGGTACGGTAGTTCAAGAGCATGGCAGGTGTAAGAGAGCTTCAAGAGCATCTAGTTAAAGGCTGATGTAAAGAGATATGTTTTTATCTTTCTTTCAAAAGTATGAACTGAGCAGCTTCCTGATATCTAACAGATAGTTTGTTCCACAGCTTTGGATTGTCGCTGACAGAAGCTTCTGAACCTCCAATAAACCAGCCGCAGATGATCTCAGTGTTCCTGAAGGCTCATAGTTCACCAGACAGTTAGAGATGGAACTCGGTCTGAGACCATTAAGAGCTTCGTATGTGAGGAGGCGGAGCTTAACAACTGACTTCCTGTGTGTTACAGGCAGCCAGTGCAGAGCAGCCAGAACTGGACTGATGTTCTCTCCTCTTGGTTCTGGTTGATAATCCAGCTGCAGAGTTTTAGATGAGCTGAAGTCTCTGTTATTTTCTTTGGTCGGCCAGTAAAAAGTTCATCACAGTCGTCCAGTCGGCGAGAAATGAAGGCATCAATCAACCTTTCAGCATCTGTCCGATTTATAAACAGCCACACCTTATTTGTGTTTCTTGGATGTAAAAAATAAGTTTTGGTCACCTTGTTAATGTGGGCCTTGAAACTTAGACCTGAGTCTAAGATTAGACCCAGACTAGTTACCTCTGATCGTACCCAGGGAGTTAGTTGCCCCAGATCTTTTTCTATAATTTCTCTTTTGGTTTTTGGGGCCGACGAGCAGCATTTCTGTTTCATCCTCCTTCAATTTTAGGAAATTATTGCTCATCCATTTATTTATTGCTGAAAGACATTCAGTGATGGAGCACATAGCTGCATCATCGTTTGGTTCAGCGATGATGTACAGTTGTATATCATCTGCATAACTATAAAAACAGACTTTGTGCTCTCTGATGATGTTCCTCAGTGGCAGCATGTAGAGTAGAACAGTAGAGGACCGAGGCAGCTGCCCTGAGGAACCCCACAGCAGTCATGTTTCTCTGACTCTTGATCTCTAATGGAGACATAAAACTTCCTCTCTGATGTATGTTTTGAACCAGTTTAACCCTCCCGTTGTCCTGGGGTGAAAATGACCCACAGCTGTGTTCAACCAAGTTCTATTTTATTTTAATATTATAACCCTCACAGCCTCCTTGTCACCAATGATCCACAAAAATATAAAAATAAAATAGAACTTGGTTGAACACAGCTGCGGGTCATTTTGACCCGAGGACAACAGGAGGGTTAAAATGTTTGATCAGGATGTCACGGTCCATCGTATCAAAGGCTGCACTCAGGTCCAACAGGATCAGAACTGACAGACACACACACACACACACACACACACACACACACACACACACACACACACACACACACACACACACACACAGACAGACAGACAGACAGACACAGACAGACAGACAGACACACACACACACACACACACACACACACACAGACAGACAGACACACACACACACACACACACACACACAGACAGACAGACAGACAGACAGACACACACACACACACACACACAGACAGACAGACAGACAGACAGACAGACACACACACACACACACACACACACAGACAGACAGACACACACACACACACACACACAGACAGACAGACAGACAGACAGACAGACAGACAGACACACACACACACCTCTCCAACCTTGCTCTACATATTCACATCTACAAACTCAGATGTTCATAAAAAACATTTTGCAGTGGTGAAGAACAGGTTTGATTGATGGAGTTGAAGTTCAGTTTCTTCTCTGAGTTTATTAAAAACCAACCATTAAAAACGTGTCATTTCCAATCAGCACAGCTGTGCTTCCTCTCCTCCCACCATCACAACACTGTTCATCACATGACCACAACCAGCAGAGCAAAGGAAGCCGACAGGCATCATTGAAGTACTGTGTTGAATCATTTTCTTTTTTCAAACTCCAAGTTGAAACAGATGTTGTGAATACACAAAGACTATGTGCTGGATTTACATGAATTAAACAGCACTTAAAGATCTTAAACTACATCACAAAGTTTGGAAAAACTGCAAAATTTCATATTTTTTAAATCTAACAATCAAAACATAAATGAGACAGTTTCAGACAGTTTTCATGTGAAAGTGTCTTCAATTCAAACGTGGCCCAGAGACCACAATCGTATTTTGTGTAATTTTAAAAACTGGACTCTGTAAAATGTTAACAGGTAGAGGAAATCTTTTTAACCTCTAACAAGAATGAAACCTGTGAATCCAAAGAATGAATGTTGGTCAGAAATATAAAAGAAAAAATAAATGACACAATGGAGAGATTTGTGTTGAACAGGAATGTTTCAGAGATGAACTCGTGTCCTTGGCAGATGGAGACTTTGCTGCTTAATGCTTCTTCTTTTTGGAATTATGACATATAATGTAACGCTATCTGGAAAACCACTGTCAGTTTGTTGTGCTTAATGGATATTTTGATGACATTTGAAAGATGTTTTAATGTGTCACATCTCCCGTTTCACTCAGTGGTTTTTTTATATTCAGTCTGACTCAGTCATTCCAGATTCCTTTTCAAACTCACACATCCAAACAAACACTGTGCTGATGGAAGCAGAGACGAGGAATCTGACAGTTACACAACACTTGAAGAAGAAAGCACCTGTTTGATCCTGTCAGCAGCACTGACGCTGAACAAAGACACACCAAACCTCTGTTTATGTCATTCACAAGTTGTCACTGTAAATAAAAAAAAAAAAGGCTGTCAACACCAACATCAGAAAATTGCACTCATGATCCACATCATGGTTTGGAGAGAGCAGACACTTCACTGGCAGCATCAGCATCAGCAGCAGCACTTCAAACAACAGGTTTCAGTCAGTGCGTTCTGATTCTAAAGGTTAGTCAATGGTAAAAGGCTGCATCACATCTACGTAAAGGGCGCGTAGAGGACTGCATCACACAGGCGGTGATCACAAATGCATGCTGGGAGATGAGGAGTGACGGTGATAGCAGCTGAATCAGGCGGAGAGGTGTCAGTAATGGAGGATCAGCTGATTGCGACATTTGCCCACGTAATTTTTCTCCAGAGCAAAACTTGTGATTTGAGTTTCTGTCTGATGCAGAATATCATCTGTCCTCAGGACTGTCGTGCTGTTTGTTGAAGCAGCAGAGCGTGCACGTGATGCGCCTGCATGAGCACACACACGCGTGTTCATGTCTGTGTCTGTTTTCATGTCATCTGTCTCTCTGGAGATTAGCCCCGCCTCTCTGGACACCACCTCCACCTCCCCAGCTGCTGATCACCTGCCAAACACCTGCAGTCAATCAGCTCAGCAGCCCGACTGATTCAGCCCTCCGGACAGACATTCACCCAGCGGGGTGAAGCTCTTCTACCAGCCTGTTCACACCGCCAGGACACATCCGCAACATTGACTTTGACGTTTGAAATTCTCAAAAGCAAAACAACACATTCAAGGTGACTTTTAAAATATGGATCTATTCAGAGGTTTAAAATGGGATTCCAGTCAGATTTCTACAGATGCGTCTCAATCCGAAATGTTTTGAACCTTGAATCTGTTCCTCTCTAGAATATAATAAAGTATGATGACACGTGACCTGAATCTGTTCCTCTAGATCAGGGGTGTCAAACTCATTTTAGTTAAGGGGCCACATACTGCCCACTTTGATCTCAAGTGGGCCAGACCAGTAAAATCATAGCATAATAATGCATACATAATGACAATATTTCTCTGTTTAAATCATTGGTGAAGGTTTTTGGATGATAAACCCTGTTTTAAGGTCTTTCTACAATAAATTAGAAACATAAAGACCAAAAACTCAGACATCAGTCCACTGTTTATCTGCCCCGGCTCTCCTCTGCAGATTCCCTCGCTTTGTGACGCGTTTGACGTCAAACGCGTCACAAAGCGAGCAGCGAGCTGCTGCCTCCGGAGCAGACGTCGCATTTACGCTGTTTTTGAAGCAATTACTGGATCAATTAAAAAAAATTACAAAACGTTTGTACTCATAAACCTCCATATTCTCATAGAAATGCAATTTATGTCTTTCTGTAATTTTCACACTTAGCAAAGTCATCCGGCGGGCCGAGCTGGACCCCTTGGCGGGCCGGATGCGGCCCGCGGGCCGTATGTTTGACACCCCTGCTCTAGAATATAGTAAAGTATGATGACAGGTGTCCTGAATCTGTTCCTCCAGAATATAGTGAAGTATATGCACTCTAATGATAAATAGGACTCCATCTCCAAATTAAATTTAGATCACAATTTTTTGGGGAAAAAGCATATCAAACCAAACATTAGCAAAACACACACACAGAAATAAATCATAAATGTACCCTGAAGTCGGTCTGTCAGGATGGAAGTGTTTATAGAGATTTTCAAAAGTGCATCATTGTTCCCTCAAACTCTTTGTACCTCAATCTGACTTCTACTTTCTCTGTGGAGAGCTATTTCTCCCCCACACAAATACACACTCACACACACACACACACACACACACACACACACACACACACACACACACACACACACACACACACACACACACTCTTCAGTCTGCGGGCCAATTCATTTCAACTGCACAGAATAGAATGTCCTCCCATGGATGCAGGACAGTGTGTTGTTGCAGAATGTTGTGGACCAGAGGGCCGAGCGCTCCAGTGCTGGGACGGCAGCACAAAGGGAAGGAGAGGCAGGATGAAAGAGGAGAGAAAGGCAGGAGGAAACAAGGGGAAGACTGGAGAGTGAGGAGCAGGTTGATAAAAGGTTTCCTCTGGACGTGGACTGGCAGCACTTGAATGCCGACACACAGTGGGCTGTCGGCTGTCCAGTCTGAAAGCACACAACTCTGCTATTTATTTGGAAACAGCTTTTGTTGTTGACTCGTGATGCAGACTAGCTGCTATCTACCAACAAGAGCGAAGGAACAGTAGAGTGGGGCTCATTCCACTGTTCCCACTTCATCTGTGAGCATCAGCAAATGACTGAAGAGGGAAAACACTCATTTGATCTCTCCACAATCCCACAACATCAACTACCACCAGCACTTTTACAATTTGGCGGTGAGTTGGAGGACGCTTTGGTAGCAGCTTCTGCACTCTGAAAAATATTTTACACTTTCATTTCTGTCGGTTTGTGCTGTTTTCTTTCAGACTCAGCACTCCGACAGCTCTGATGGAAACAGACGATGAACATGTTTAAATACATCGACTGTTCTTCAGGGCTGAGAAACACTGTGAGGGAAAGATAATGAAACACCAACACCATCAGTGTACTGGCTCATGTCTGGTTGGGACGTTTCGATAAACACCTCACGGAGATGATCCACCTGCTGACAGACGGCTCTCTACATGTCATCATGTGCTGATATGGAAACAATAAACCTGCTGTTTGTGGGTTTTTATTGATTAATGGACACCAGTATGTGGACATCACGTGTGACGTGTGAGTCTGTGTGAGTCAGTTTGAGTCCGTGTGAGTTTGTTTGGGTCCATGTGAGTCAGTGTGAGTCTGTTTGAGTCTGTGTGAGTCTGTTGTGAGTCAGTTGTGAGTTAGTGTGAGTCGGTTGTGCGTCTGTGTGAGTCAGTATGAGTATGTTGTGAGTCAGTTTGAGTCGGTGTGAGTCTGTTTGAGTCTGTTGTCAGTCTGTGTGAGTCAGTGTGAGTATGTTGTCAGTCTGTTTGAATCAGTGTGAGTATGTTGTCAGTCTGTTTGAATCAGTGTGAGTATGTTGTCAGTCTGTTTGAATCAGTGTGAGTCTGTTGTGAGTGTGTGAGTCTGTGAGTGTGCATGAATATGTGTAAGTCTGTTTGAGTCTGTTGTGAGTCTGTGGTGAATCTGTTGTGAGTCTGTGGTGAGTCTGCCGTGAGTCTGTTGTGAGTCAGTTTGAGTCAGTGTGAGTCTGTGTGAGTCTGTTTGAGTCGGTGTGAATCTGTTGTCAGTCTGTTTGAGTCTGCTGTGAGTATGTTGTCAGTTTGTTGTGAGTCTGTGTGAATCTATGTGAGTCTGTTTGCGTCTGTGTGAGTCAGTGTGAGTCTGTGGTGAGTCTGTTGTGAGTCTGTTTGAGTATGTGAGTCAGTGTGAGTCTGCTGTCAGTATGTTTGAGTCAGTGTGAGTCTGTGTGAGTCAGTGTGAGTCTGTGTGAGTCTGTTTGAGTCAGTGTGAGTCTGTGTGAGTCAGTGTGAGTCTGTGTGAGTCAGTGTGAGTCTGTGTGAGTCAGTGTGAGTCAGTGTGAGTCAGTGTGAGTCTGTGTGAGTCTGTGTGAGTCTGTGTCCTTTCAGTCCTCCGTTCCTTAAAATAAGTGTGTATATTTCTCCTTATCATTAGGTCGGATGAATTGTTTTAAGACTTCAGATTTATTGACATATAAATAAATAAAATTACTTTGATGTTTCTACTCAACACAGAAACATGTTTTTTTTTTACTTAGATAGGTGCAGAGCAGACGGGTCATGAGTCTGTTTTCACTTCAACACGAGCAGTTCACAACTGGTGTGGTCAGAGTCCAGGATTAGAGCTGATGTTGGAGAGAGTCCAGCTGCTTAAGGTTGACCTACATCCTGCTGTTTGATATGTGATCTTTAATCCAGAATAAAACCTCTCCAGGTTCAATCAGAGGATTGATTTACCCCTCACCTGACTCTCTGCCTCACAGCCTGTTGTAAACTCCAGCTAATGAAACCTACAGCTTCATGCTGTTGTTGGATGTTGTTGGATGTAGCTGCATGTTTTTGGATGTTGCTACATGTAGCTGGATGTTGTTGGATGTAGCTGGATGTTGTTGGATGTTGCTACATGTTGGATGTTGTTGGATGTTGTTGGATGTTGCGGCATGTTTTTGGATGTTGCTGCATGTAGCTGGATGTTGTTGGATGTAGCTGGATGTTGTTGGATGTTGCTGCATGTTGTTGGATGTTGCTGGATGTTGGATGTTGCTGCATGTTGTTGGATGTTGTTGGATGTTGTTGGATGTTGCTGGATGTTGTTGCATGTTGCTTCATGTTGCTGCATGTTGTTGGATGTTGCTGCATGTTGTTGGATGTTGCTGGATGTTGCTGGATGTTGCTGGATGTTGTTGGATGTAGCTGCATGTTGTTGGATGTTGCTGGATGTTGGATGTTGCTGCATGTTGTTGGATGTTGTTGGATGTTGCTGCATGTTGTTGGATGTTGCTTCATGTTGCTGCATGTTGTTGGATGTTGCTGCATGTTGTTGCATGTTGTTGGATGTTGCTGCATGTTGTTGCATGTTGCTTCATGTTGCTGCATGTTGTTGGATGTTGATGGATGTTGCTGCATGTTGCTTCATGTTGCTGGATGTTGCTGCATGTTGTTGGATGTTGCTGCATGTTGTTGCATGTTGCTTCATGTTGCTGCATGTTGTTGCATGCTGCTTCATGTTGTTGGATGTTGCTGCATGTTGTTGGATGTTGCTGGATGTTGTTGGATGTTGCTGCATGTTGTTGGATGTTGCTGCATGTTGTTGCATGTTGCTTCATGTTGCTGCATGTTGTTGCATGCTGCTGCATGTTGTTGGATGTTGCTGGATGTTGCTGGATGTTGCTGCATGTTGTTGGATGTTGCTGCATGTTGTTGGATGTTGTTGGATGTTGCTGCATGTTGTTGGATGTTGCTGCATGCTGTTGGATGTTGTTGGATGTTGCTGCATGTTGTTGGATGTTGCTGCATGTTGTTGCATGTTGCTTCATGTTGCTGCATGTTGTTGGATGTTGCTGCATGTTGCTGCATGTTGTTGGATGTTGCTGCATGTTGTTGGATGTTGCTGCATGTTGTTGCATGTTGCTTCATGTTGCTACATGTTGTTGCATGCTGCTGCATGTTGTTGGATGTTGCTGGATGTTGCTGCATGTTGTTGGATGTTGCTGCATGTTGTTGGATGTTGTTGGATGTTGCTGCATGTTGTTGGATGTTGCTGCATGTTGTTGGATGTTGTTGGATGTTGCTGCATGTTGTTGGATGTTGCTGCATGTTGTTGGATGTTGTTGGATGTTGCTGCATGTTGCTGCATGTTGTTGGATGTTGCTGCATGTTGTTAGATGTTGTTGGATGTTGCTGCATGTTGTTGGATGTTGCTGCATGTTGTTGGATGTTGCTGGATGTTGTTGGATGTTGCTGCATGTTGTTGGATGTTGCTGCATGTTGTTGCATGTTGCTTCATGTTGTTGGATGTTGCTGGATGTTGTTGGATGTTGCTGCATGTTGTTGGATGTTGCTGCATGTTGTTGCATGTTGCTTCATGTTGCTGCATGTTGTTGCATGCTGCTGCATGTTGTTGGATGTTGCTGCATGTTATTGCATGTTGCTGGATGTTGTTGGATGTTGCTGCATGTTGTTGGATGTTGCTGCATGTTGTTGGATGTTGTTGGATGTTGTTGGATGTTGCTGCATGTTGTTGGATGTTGCTGCATGCTGTTGGATGTTGTTGGATGTTGCTGCATGTTGTTGGATGTTGCTGGATGTTGCTGCATGTTGTTGCATGTTGCTTCATGTTGCTGCATGTTGTTGGATGTTGCTGGATGTTGCTGCATGTTGCTTCATGTTGCTGCATGTTGTTGTATGTTGTTGGATGTTGCTGCATGTTGTTGGATGTTGCTGCATGCTGTTGGATGTTGCTGCATGTTGTTGGATGTTGCTGGATGTTGCTGCATGTTGTTGCATGTTGCTTCATGTTGCTGCATGTTGTTGGATGTTGCTGCATGTTGCTGCATGTTGTTGTATGTTGTTGGATGTTGCTGCATGTTGTTGGATTTGCTGCATGTTGCTGCATGTTGTTGTATGTTGCTGCATGTTGTTGTATGTTGTTGTATGTTGTTGTATGTTGCTGCATGTAGCAGGGTGAGGTAGGAAACAGTAAATTAACTACTACTTCATCCAAACAACTTAAACTGTAACATCTGCGCCTGTGACGGAGGGTCAGCTGTGATAACGTGATGACGTGATGACGTGGTGTTGGTGTTGGTGCAGCGATGCTCTAGTCTAAAACACGGTGCACGTCGGACCAACCAGATAAGAACTATAGACTGAGATGAGATGAAACACTGCAGAATATATGAGAAATATAAGTTAAGGTCACACAAAATCAGACATAACACTGGTTTCAGAAGGATAAATGTAGCCCATGCTTAAAAAGTAATAGCTGTCATAGAACGGGTTTAAACACTCTTCTTTGATTGACACTGTGATGGGCCAGTGAAACGATCAGTTGTGGTGCAACCTGGCTAGTAGGCGGGTCTTCACCTGTTGTCGCAAGCTGATCTTGGGTCTGTTACTGAGCGTCTGACCTGTGGCTTCCACGTGCAGCATTGTCTCGTGCTTCGGCCAGATTCGATGGCTAGAACCACACAGAGGCTGGATCCGGTGTTGTTGCCCCGCTGGATCCGGTGTTGTTGCCCCGCTGGATCCGGTGTTGTTGCCCCGCTGGATCCGGTGTTGTTGCCCCGCTGGGGCACAACATGGCTTGCGAAACCGCGATTCTGTGCACGTGCAGAGATCTGTACTGTGAAGACCATTAACTTTGAGGTTAAGAGTTTTCAGTTAATACAGCACTGAACTTGAGTTAAAGTTGTATTTCGTTGTACAACCGTGTGATTTGAACAAGGCCTTATTTTAGTAGTTGTGTGGATGTAATTGTTCTTGAACATGTGACCTGTCTGTAGGTCAGGTGTTTGACCTGTCTGTAGGTCCGGTGTTTGACCTGTCTGTAGGTCCGGTGTTTGACCTGTCTGTAGGTCCGGTGTTTGACCTGTCTGTAGGTCCGGTGTTTGACCTGTCTGTAGGTCAGGTGTTTGACCTGTCTGTAGGTCCGGTGTTTGACCTGTCTGTAGGTCCGGTGTTTGACCTGTCTGTAGGTCAGGTGTTTGACCTGTCTGTAGGTCCGGTGTTTGACCTGTCTGTAGGTCAGGTGTTTGACCTGTCTGTAGGTCCGGTGTTTGACAGGACGGATGGATCCAAGTCCGGAGAGCAAGAAGGAACATCATCCAGTGACAGAAGATATTCCGGTTAACTGGATGGTGAGAGGATCGTTCAGACCGAGAACTACTGGAGAGGATTCCCTTCTTCACTTCACGGCGGTCGGAAGGACGAAGACACAAACACGGATCGATCCAGATATCGATCCGCTAACTGACAACCACAGACAGACCCAGACACGTTTCATTATTTTAAATGTGCGCACTTTATTATTTTTGTTTGTTTTTTTTTTCAAAAGGGGGGAATTTAGGAAATTATTGTTTAAATATATGTACTGCAGTTGTTAATACAGTTGTTGAAAAGTTCATTCCTGTGTTGCCTCCTTACTGATGTTCAGTCCCTGAGTGTCCTACATCTATTATTATCTATTACCTATATTATCTATCTGATAATGGTCCTCATTACCTTCTAAATCCTTAAAGGTAACAAAAGGCTTACACAAACTTCTTTTAAAAGCTTTTGTTTGGACTGCAGCAGAGGAACGAAGGGAGACACATGCAGCCTTCATATCATTCTGAATTAACATCAACAATACTGGTTTATTAGGGCCCGAAAGCCCTATTCTTATTGTTATTCAAGGAATTATTCTTGTGTATTATTATTATTCTCAAAGTGATTTGCCTTTTTGGAGGCTTTATCATGTTCAAAAACCTCCTCGGGATTTTGTCGCACCGACTTGAATTTAGTTTCTATGGATAGAAAGCATTTTTGGGATTAAAAGTTATCAAAATAATTAGTTTTCGTCGATGTGTGTGACTGTGTCGTGGCGGCCATTTTGAGTGTCTCGCCATAGCAATACAAACTTTTATGTACATATTCCGATCTTCCTCAAACATTACATCTTTGATAGCAGTCCCACCCTAAAGACACCTAATATTCCGTCATAGTCGTAGCGCCCCTTGCTGGAGACAGGAAATGAGACAAAAATAGCAACTTTAAGCGGGGATAAGCGGTCCCTCGCACGCTGCACGTCGGGGAGACAGACGGCTTCGGAGAGACGGCGCGCAGAGTGCGAGGGCCCGTTATCACTGCTTGCAGTTTTAATTTAATATTTTAATACGCTGTTGATTACGTTATTAAGCTTCTCCGTCCTCGGCCCTCGGCTGCATTCTGAATCAAAGATAACACACCTGCTCAGAAGACTTTTCTGGAAGACCAACATTTTGCATGTTATTTGTTCCACTGTGGAAATTGTCAGCAGTTCATCAGTTTCAAGTGTTCATTCTGCAGTGATCCTGTTTGAGATTAAAATGTAACTAAAATGAAAACCCGATGTGACGACGGCCTGCTGTCTTCAACAGGCCTGAACATTCACACTACAAATCTGATGTGATGGTCATAAACATCACCTTCATGTGACAGTGATGTCATCAACCATCAGTGATGTCATCGTTGGTTTGTGAACATTATGAATCCTCTAGTTCAGATTCTGTCCGTCACCATCTTTACTAGTTCGGAGCGGTTTGGAGCAGGAAGTGACCATATTTGGACGAGCTGTGGGAGGAGCCAGCGGTGGATCTGACCGATCTGATCGGAAACCTGACAATACTACGTCCCGCCCACCGATAGCTGTAACCTGACTGCACCACAGGCCTGTCAATCAAACAGACACGCCCCCAAAAACAGGTCTTCTTGAATCTTCTTTTCTAATGAATGAGGGATTATTTTCAGATGGACCTCCAGAAAACTAATAAGAAGGAGTGACTTTAGCTAACAACACCGAGATAACTGATGGACACATTTTATTCACTTTGGATTTGATGAGAGAAGTTGAATGGGAGTCTATGGAGCCGGAGGCTTTTTGGAGCCGACCTCTAGTGGCACTCGCTGGTATTGCAGCTGAAGACACTTCTGGATCGGAACCATTTTACAGACCTGAAGCTACGAACTCTTTTATAAAGTTTCTAGGTGTTTCTCTGTACAGACATGATGCAGTTGAGATCCTGTGATATTAACTAAAGACTCTCCTCTCGTATATATATATATATATATATATATATATATATATATATATATATATATATATATATATATATAATATAAGGGACTGTGTTCTGCATCTTCTATCAGCCGTCAGCTTGTCATGTTCACATCCTCTTCTCTCTGAAGTCTGATGGATTTTGAGGGTTTCACAGACACCTTTGTTGTGCAGCTGGTTTGAAGTTTCCTTTTGGAAGTGTTGTCGTTTGCAAAGTTTAAAATCTGATGTTTCTTTGTTTCTCTGTTAAATAAAGAAAATGCTCCTTTTAATCTCTGAACTGCTTTTTATATGACAGCAAAAAAGAGTCAAAAGGTGAAGGAAGGGAGAGCAGCAGAGAGAATTAAAGAGTTTATTTCCCCCCCTCCCCGAGAGGATTTGTGAAATAAGAAAAATGAGATTTCAGTGAAAACATGAAAAACAAAAGGCCAAATGGAAGCTGCTGCTTAAAATATCAATTTGTTGCATTTGTGGTAAAGTGTAAATCCTTGTTCTGAATTTCTGACAATGTTTTTTTTTTTTTTTTCAATAAAAGATGAATGAGTCCCTGCAAAGAGAAAAAAAAAAATCATGCTTAGATGCTTTCAGTGTATTTTCTGACCCTCACTGATTCTTTTAGAAGCTGCTGTTTGGACTTCAGTGAGAACAAATGGATACGTGTGAATCATTTTATCAGTCTCAATTAACGATGGAGGCTTCAACAGATCAGACGCAGATTAAAGGGAAACTGATTAGAGAGCATTTGCATGGAACATTTTCACTCTGATTGGATCAAGTTTTATTCAGCTTTTCAAACACTCCTCTCTCACAGTAACTTCATTTGTCTGAGTGAGGAGTTTTAGTCTATAATCTTCCCAGAACTCTAACTCTGAAGTGTATTTGTGAAAGTTTAACATATCAAACTCTCTTAAAAGTTGATTCTGAGCTGATCTTGAAATGTAAATGCAGATGAACAACAAACCTACAAGCTGCTACCAGAGCGCATCCTTCTGATACAGCGCCACAGAGGACCTCGCTGGAAGAACAAGAACATTTCTGGAACTGGAACTTTGAAAGTCCATCTTTCTTTCATTTAGTGGAACCAAACTTTGGAGTGAATGTTGGCAGGAAACGAGGGCTGTGCATTTGGTCTCCCATTTGTTACAGCGCCGTAATGTAGGAGCGTAGATAGTCGCAGCGAGCAGAACCTGTTCTCATCTACAACCCCGTTTCCCCAAAAATTAGGAGGCTGTGTGAAATGTAAATAAAAACAATTTATTGATTTGTAAATCTTATCAACCCATATTTAATCTGAAATAGAGCAAAGACAACATGTCAAATGTTGAAACTGAGAATTCTAAGGTTTTATTCAAAATGTATGCTCATTTTGAATTGATGAACTGAGCGGTGATAACGAGCTGGATGGTCCCGATAATATTACACGAGAGGTGCTTACGGACAGAAGCGTCCAATAATGACGTTAAAACACACTCCAGTGTAATAATTTGATTGTACAACAAATTACCAACTAAATACAACATGTCATCTAAATGTGTACACATTGTGGAGCAATTCACTCTCAACATATACAACTTTTTGTTAGTGTGATCTCGTTTCCATGGCAGTTTCCAGGAAGTAGTCCGGCCCTTAGCAACCACCTAGCAACAGAGAGGATTTCTAGTCTCCAACTGAATAAATACAGAACATAGAAACACTAAACTGATCAGCTAGTTCAGTCTGGTTGGAACAAAGATATCTGATGAACAAAGATATCTGATGAACAAAGATACCTGAAGAACAAAGATACCAGATGAACAAAGATATCTGATGAACAAAAAGATATCTGATGAACAAAGATATCTGATGAACGAAGATACCTGAAGAACAAAGATATCTGATGAACAATGAACAAAGATATCTGATGAACAAAGATATCTGATGAAGAAAGATATCTGATGAACAAAGATATCTGATGAAACAAAGATATCTGATGAACAAAGATATCTGATGAACAAAGATAACTGATGAACAAAGATATCTGATGAACAAAGATATCTGAGGAACAAAGATATCTGATGAAGAAAGATATCTGATGAACAAAGATATCTGATGAAACAAAGATATCTGATGAACAAAGATATCTGATGAACAAAGATAACTGATGAACAAAGATATCTAATGAACGAAGATACCTGAAGAACAAAGATATCTGATGAACAATGAACAAAGATATCTGAGGAACAAAGATATCTGATGAAGAAAGATATCTGATGAACAAAGATATCTGATGAAACAAAGATATCTGATGAACAAAGATATCTGATGAACAAAGATAACTGATGAACAAAGATATCTAATGAACAAAGATACCTGATGAACAAAGATATCTGATGAACAAAGATATCTGATGAACAAAGATATCCATGTTCTCATGTGTTTTTAACATTTTAGCTCCGTGTCATGTGTTCAAACCAAACCGGTCCAGCTAGCCTCCTCTAGGATTGTAAGTGCGTGACTATCCGTGGTGTTACGGTACGGGTGCTCGGAGCGACCAAAAAGAACCAAAAGAGACCCGACTTCACCAAATGGGTCATTTAATAGAACTAGAACAAGTAGAAACTATATTATATAACATATCATATGAAACTCTATTCTAATTCTATTTTCCCATTGAGGAGGTGGAGGGATATTTGTAGTGATGAGCAGGATGTGTTGTCATGATGATTTGTTCCAGATGTTCAGTTGACCAATCAGATCTCTGAGCTACTGGTTGTGTAATTTAAATGTTGCAGAGTTATGTTTCATCATCAAACACCTCCACTAAATCATCAGGGGCTGTGTGATGACACACGACTCTACGCTTCACTCTGCCCTTATGCTCTTAAGATTTGCTGTTCAACTGTTTAAAGTATATCAGTGTGTGAATATGTTAAAAAAGATGAACAGTGCTGGGTGTTAAGGTGCAACTTATAACTGCTGACCATGTCAGGAACCACAGAGATATTTCTGATGCTGACTTGAATTATTTCCACATCAACAAAGTCTCCTTCAGTCTCCTCGGATAAAATCTGCTGTCTGCCGGTCCCTCTCAGAAACGCTTCCTCCACTCTTCCCCAGCAGAATAAATGGGACTGTAGAGAGCGGCTTCAACATTTCACAGTGCAGAGATGCAAAACACTGAAAAAAAACAGCAGCTGCAGCTTCAGCTGGTCGTTTCAGGATTCAGATGCTTTCAGCTGCAGCTCTCATAAACAGACACCGACTCAGTATTATTCCCAGAGAACCTGCATCCTCTCACAGAACAACACTGATCAGAGGTCAGCCTGAACAATTATGAATCTGGAAGTTGTTCTTTTGTCGGCTCACACGTGACCACAGAGGCAGTTGAACATGCTGAGGGTCATTTTGCAGGTGATGATTCGACAGACTGCAGATAAAAACAGCTTTTACGTCAGTCAGACCTGCAGCGCTGCACTCACACAGCTACACTCTCTACCTCGCTCTTCCTCCCCTTCATCCACCTCCCTCCTCATGTCTCGCCTTCCCTCTTTGATGCCATTAAAGGCAGGTCTGCTGAGACGTGTAGCTCTGTCAATAGAAACACTGCCAAGCCAGATGTATCCGGGGACTGAGGGAAGCTCCTGTGATCTGATCCTCAGTCAGGCCTTAGCTGGGAAACAGCACAATAAACAGAAAATGTGATGCACGCAGTGAATGCTGGAACTGCAGTTTGATCACAGAATAAAGAGAGAGCAGAAATGTGAAAAGCCCGTTTGCTTTTACTCATCTTGGTCTTCCTTTTCAAAGTGAAATGGTTCATTGCAGACACTTGGAGGAGGTGCGGGCTTCAGATGACTGGAGTTCACCTCCATCTCGCATGCTCTTTGTTCTTTTCTCTCGCCTTGAGCTGCACAAACTGAAGGTTGATCTTTGCCGCTTCATCAAAGACAAAAACTGGGTGACACGATTCAGCCTCTTCCTGACGACAAAAGCGACATTTTTGCAGCAAATGGCATTTGATAAGTGACAGCGCGGCCATCCCTGTGTTAAAACATTAATGACCTTTTCCAATTGTCACTCAAGTGCTCCACAGTATGACTCATGAAATTCTGTTGCAAAACACACCAGAGTGTTTGAGGCAGCAGCAGCATGAAAAACATGCAGACATTTAGGCACAAACAGAGTCAGCGATCTGAGTCTAACCTGTGATTATAGTGACACACGGCACTGTTCCAGCTGTCAGACAGGGAGGAGGGAACACCGCCGGGGTGGGAGATCAAGGTTCCACTTCAAGGTTTAATCTCTGACTGCAATCAAGCTTTCATCATATACGTCTAGAAAGAGAGGGGAGACTTGAAGTCAGATGGGACACCACTGAAAGGGAGTGCTCATATCTAAACTTAATTTAAGTAATTAAAGTAAGTTTACTTAACAAGGTTTTAAAGTGTTTGACAAAAAGGAAATAAAAGCAGGCAGATAAACGTGCAGAGGAAGAAGAGAGGCAGCTTCCTTTCTGTCCCTCCAGGCGCTGCCACTCAAAGGCTTCCTGGATGTTGGCCAGTCAGAAGCAAGTGGGCCGCATGGAGGTGTTGGACCGACCGGCGTCCTTCAGCTGGTTCTGGACTGGACACACGACCGGGTCACTCCATCGGCCACGTTAACCATGAATCAGACAGACACGTCCCAGCTCAGATATAAAGACCTGAGGGGGTGATCAACAGAACACAAGAAGCCCGACTACAAGTTGATGGGATAGAAATATTGTTACAAATCATATACTCGACTTTAGCATCCGAACACTCATGTTTAAGTAACAAATTTCAGTTCATCTTCTGGTGGTCACTTCCTGCTCCAAACCGCTCCGAACTAGCAAAGATGGTGACGGACAGAATCTGAACTGGAGGATTCATAACGTTCACAAACCAACGATGACATCATGATGGATGATGACATCACTGCTGGATGATGACATCACTGATGGTTGATGACATCACTGATGGTGTAAATGGAACTAAAACTATGACAGACAGATTGGACAGAACAAATATGAGGTGTGGAAAGTGAGTCATGGTTCTTGTGACAGCTTCAGAACAAACTTCAGATCTCCATCAGATACAGATAAAACCTCGCAGCGTGTGATGCGTATTTACCCTGTGGTTCGATGGAAAGTCTGTCCCTCCTCCGTTTGGCAGTCATCTCGTTCGTACTTGCTCCATTTGTTGTTTTTGCTTTCAGCCTTGTTAATTCTGCCCTTAAATGAACCTTGAAATGGTAAAACTCCCCCGCGGAGAGACAAAGGGACGACAGTTGAACTGAGCCAGATGGATGTGCCGGATGCTCTCTGTTTCCTACTCGGCAGATAAACACCACGTTCAGATTGTTTGGACCCAGAGAAGTCGTATTTATGTCATCATCACTGCAGTCGCACAACAGAACCGTTTCAATAGCACAGCGTGGAAATTCTTACGCCTTCAGAGTTACTGCTGACTCTGACTTACAACAGTTTATTCATCCATCCGTCTGCTGAGTTTAATGTTTCCTGAGTGTCTTTATCTGTGTGTGTGTGTGTGTGTGTGTGTGTGTGTGTGTGTGTGTGTGTGTGTGTGCGTGCGTGTGTGTGTGTGTGTGTGTGTGTGTCTGTGAGTGTGTGTGTCTGTGAGTGTGTGTGTGTGTGTGTGTGTGTGTGCGTGCGTGTGTGTGTGTGAGTGTGTGTGTGTGTGTGTGTCACAGAAAGTCAACAATGACACATGAAGAACGTGATGGGGTACAAATACTGTATTTGGACATTTTCTGTTCGTGCTCCATCATGTTGGAGGCAGAAGTTCACATCCAGCAGGAGATAAAAAATATTCATGAAGAATTAAATAACGCAAATAAAATTACACGTATTACACAAACAAATAGCAACAGTATCACGGGAAAGCCGTGAAATAAACACGCCTGTTGGCGACAGCCAAACGAGAGATCATGCAGTCGGTTTCATTTCAGTCGGTGTGACGTGTAACTTTCACGTTGAGACAGTGTAGAGTGGAGATATCTCACACTGCTGTTCTGCACTGACAGGAAATGACCTCATCAGCCTCCAAAATATCTGCAGCTTTAATTATTTTACCCAGAATTCAGTGTGTTTTTGTGTCCTCTGTTTAACACTCAATAAACACTCTGATTCTTCTGTCCAGGAGCAGTGGAGAACAAACACTTTGTGTTCAGGAAGCTGCAGCTGCCTCACATGCTTTTAATTTGAAAATCCTTTATGCCAGTGGCCCCGCCCCTTCCTCTATGGAGCCAAGATGGCAACCGTTTAGGGTGGAAAGAGTTTCACACTTCTTTTGTGGAACGCTCTGAGTGCTTCATCCTGGTACTGGTAGTGTTATGATGTTTCTGATATGAACACACTGATGTACTCAGTATGTTTTAATTATGACAGGAAGCTAATTTTAATGCTGCACAAGTTAATGGTTCAGCTGAGCAGACTCACACGGACTACACAAAATACTGAAAATTTTAGAAAAAAGACAATAACTGTATTATATTAAACACCCCATTTATCCTTTTCACAGAAGAAACCTTGAAAATGAGACAAATTCAGCAGAAATGTTTCATTTCTACTCTGCTTTAACTGCCTGGAAATGATTTTACAAACTGATAAAGTTGAATTTAAAACGTCTGCAGCGCTGCACGGTCACTGGACTGTAGTGTGCGACTGTATGTGTGTTTTGAGACTGCAGCTGCTCCTGAGAGAAGCCGACCCGGACGGCTTCCTGCTGCCGTACAGAAGTGAGCAGCAGAGGTAGTTGCTCCTTGTTGAAGCTCGTTCTGGCTACACCTGCTGCTTCTCTTCATGCATCCTCCCTGCTGGAACCAGAACCACCTCTGCGCTGTAATGTGGTCCATTCATTTAGACGCCCTTGTTGGCTGTCGACAGCTTGATATAATACATTATAGATGTAGAGGCGAGGATGGTGACGGTGGAGGAAGATGGCTGGCAAATCAAATAATCACACAGGTTCTTCTTTGGTAGCAGTTTGATGGTTTTAACATGTAATTTAATGTTTTTTACAGGTAAATATGTGTTTAATATGTGAACATACATGAGTTTACATTTGTTGAACATCACGTGACCTGCAGTAACCTCAGGCCTCCCTCAGAGCTCCTCCCCCTTCCTCTCGTTCTCTCTCTGTTTCTCTGATTGGCTACAGGTGTGCTGGGGGCGGAGCCACCAGCTGCACCTCATCCCAGTAATCAGGACCTCTACATGTACTCAGATCTGTCAGCTCATCATTCCATCAGTGGTTCTGCTCCTGTTTCTCACCTCGCTGTGATCAACTTCATTCTTCATCTCTTCTGTAGTCCTGACATCTCTGACTCCACCCCCTGCCTCGTCTTCCTCACCCGCTGCCCTTCATCAGCCCTCGGCCCTCCCCGTGGGATCGCTGCTCACTCAGTTCAGCTGGAGACCTCTTTGGACCGTCACACCTCTGCAGCACTCTGCAGCCCATCAGCAGCTTCCCTCTCTGGACTGCAGTTTAAAGCTCCTCTTATCCTCCAGTCAGTCTGCTGAGTGCTGTAAAAACACCTGGAACTGTTTCACTGGCTCCACAGGGGGTCTGCATTCAGCTTCACTAACACTTAACAGGGCTTCACATGTGACTGTGTTTGAAATGGGAATGTACATCTGAAAATGTTTCAATGGGTAAAACGTGTTTCACAAGTGCAGCACATGTGCACTATATACTGTTCATGATTTCAACATGTTTTCATGTTTTAAGTTCCTCTGGCTCAATGACGTGGTCAAGTGATTTTTCTGTAAGGGCGATTTGCTGCAGGTGAGGTGGGCGTGGCAGTCAGAAGGATGACAGACAGGTGGAGAGACGAGGAGAAGGACAACAAACGTCAGTCCTCCAACGTCCTGATCATTTTCAGTTTTAAACATGTCAAATTTAAACACGTCAAATTTAAACACGTCAAATTTAAACACGTCAGATTTAAACACGTCAGATTTAAACACATCAGATTGAAATTTGTCAGATTGAAATTTATCAGATTGAAACTTGTCAGATTGAAACTTGTCAGATTGAAACTTGTCAGATTGAAACTTGTCAGATTGAAATTTGTCAGATTTAAATTTATCAGATTTAAACTTGTCAGATTGAAACTTGTCAGATTGAAACTTGTCAGATTGAAACTTGTCAGATTGAAACTTGTCAGATTGAAATTTGTCAGATTTAAATTTATCAGATTTAAACTTGTCAGATTTAAACACGTCAGATTTAAACACGTCAGATTTAAACTTGTCAGATTGAAACATGTCAGATTTACTGTGTGGTCCGTTGGAGCTCTTTGAACATGGACGAGGTTTTCAGCATATCTCTGTGTTCCTCCTGGAAGACAAATTAAAAACACTGGGCTGGCTTTAAACTCTGCAGATTATAACGAGGAAGACAAAGTAGGCATGTGGAATTGCTAAAGTCCTCCGACATGGCAGCACAGGCAGCAGAACATTCATAGAACAAGGCGCTTCAGAATTTAATCCCACCTGGAGAGACTTTAATCTGCAGGATGGCTGATCTTCCTGCCGCTCCGCTAGTTTTCTCTGTTCGAGTACGTCATTTAAGGGTTTAAAGCTTTTTCCTTTATCTTAATCTGGTTATCCACTTGTTTCATTTTTTGTCTTTTTGTGTCGTTTTAATACCCAGGGGAGCTGCAGAGGCTTTTTTTTTTTTTCATAATAACATCGAGGTATTATGCGGATGATTTCTTTCTGTTCGAGCCTCCTCTCTCTCCCCGCTTTCTCTCGCTCGTTCTCAGTGTCTAAATCCAGCTTTCTAAGTTACAATAGAGCTGTTTAAAGCCTCTGAAATGCTGAGCAGGAAAAGTCGGCAACAGATGGACAGCGAGGGAGGAGGAGAGTGAGGCAGAGACCTCCAGAGAGCGAGTCAGAGGTTGGTCTGAAAGCTTCAAAGTGCCTTTAGCGACATTGGATTAAGGTCACAGCGGAGTTTCATAATGGGAACACGCAGCACAATGTCAGTTAATATCACAATCACTCACACTTACACACACTTTGCCTCCACAATTACTGTTGTGTGGTGGTTCTGGCAGCTCCCCTGGACGCTGTCAGTGCCGCTGCACCGCTTTCAGGTGGCTTTTTGGGGTCCAGACATTCAGATTGTTTTAGTTTTTCACAAGCAGCTCCTAAAAGAGTGAAAAGAAATCCCTGCTAATCCCTGAATCCCAAGCAGTTTCTACTGAATGATTCAATTCCCCTCTCATTGTGTCACACTCAGCTTGCCTCTGTGTGTGTGTGTGTGTGTGTGTGTGTGTGTGTGTGTGTGTGTGTGTGCGCGCGCTTGCACTCAGTCTCAGGTCACCAGTCTTGAGCATGTTGCAATGAGACTTTCTGCCACGGGTGTCGGAGCATGGACAAAAACAGCTATGGAGCATGCTCAGTGGCCTTTTGACTGACAGCCAGGAGCGCTGGGCCTGTTTGTGTTTGTGTGTGTGTGTGTGTGTGTGTGTGTGTGTGTGTGTGTGTGTGTGTGTGTGTGTGTGTGTGTGTGTGTGTGTGTTTGCGTGGGTGAGGGGGATGGACGCTGGGTGCAGACTGAAGTAATGACTCCCTTCGACGGTGCTCTCTGGGTGAAGGTCTCCATCACATATTTCCAACATGTTTATTTGCATATTTCAGACGTGTTCTTGGTTTCAGAATGAGTCGTTGTGACTCTCAGCTCGCCACCAGCTCACATTTCAAACGGAGCGAACACAGCTGTTTTGCTCGACTTCACATTTCAGTGTCGTCTTTTTGGGTGAAAAATAATCAAATTCAGAAGTCCTGTCACCTCCATACTATAATATAAGACTATTAGAATTGAGTGATCTCTGACAGTGTTTTGAAGAATTTACAATATTCATTACTTTGAAGGCTGCTGATGTTTTTTTCTTCTGACGGTAAGTAAAACCCTGAGAAACATTTGTTGTTGTCGTCTCGTAGTATTCAGTGTCGTGTTTGTGTCTTATCTGAATCCTCTGCCCTCGAACTGTTAAACACATAACGACCCACGTTACCACCATCACTGTCCTTTCCTCAGACTCACAGCACACCGTCATGCTGCTATAAATACACGCGTGGATTCATCTGGTGGTGAAAATCATTAAATATGAATAAGGTTTGCTGGGAACTCGCTGCTTCGGGAATGTCAGAGATCTAAACCTGAAAATAATCTGAAATTTTGAGGATTTAGAAACATTAAAAAACTCAAAACTCCAGTCAGTAAACGTCCCGTCAGAAGAAGGCGGTCTGTACGAAGGTGTGACCAGGGGCCATCTGTACATAAACCACCCGCTCATAGGGTTGAGTCGTAGCCTGTTTTATTTGTCTTCATTAAAAAGCTCCAAAGATGCATGTTTTACTAAAAATAAATATTAGTTCTACCCATCACTCAGAGCAATCGAATGTGGTTGCATCATCCTTAACAGCTATAAAGGAACAAGACCTGCTGCAAAATGCAATTTGAAAGGACAAATTCTTTCCATCGGGTCTTTTTAATGGTCGTCTCAGAGGACGAGCAGCATCTGGAAACCCCTTCATCCCCTAAAAGTCCTCTTTGAGGAAGACTCCCAGTCAGTGATGAGATCAGTAGGAGACGAACACTTTATCGCGTTCAGTAAAACATGTTTTTTTTTTAATTATTATTAAATTGGAAACAAATGCAAAATAGAAGTCGCTTCCCTCGTGTTCTCAGACTGTTTGACCCCTGCAGTATATTATTATATTATTAAAATAATATATAAATTCATATATTTGTGAGGCTTTTTATAGATTTGCATCTTCAGTAGGAACCAACAGGCTTGAGTTCACACGCTGGAAACATGGAGCGGTGTTGCTCTTTTCATGGAGATCCTTGACTTTAAGAATGTAGAACATCACCAACGTCCTGTAAATGTCTAGAGCTCATGTGTTTGTTTTACAGAAGGATTTTTTACAGATTAACAAGGAATTTTTCCTTACAGGTAAAATGACAAACAATATTTATTTGAAAGCCCTGATCGTCTGTTGCTATGGTGATCTAAGCAACATCCGCAAATACCGTACTCCGAGTCCCATCGTAAACATTGAACAGATGTTCTGCCCCTTTTAAAACCCTGAATGTCACTTTGAATACATCGCCATCATCGTCGCTTCATCGCCGTAGACTCTGAAGACTTTCAACGGTCTCTGTTGACCTTTTACAGAGTTTGGGCCAAAATCTGCTGTTTGTCTGCTCCAGTTTCAGGTTTCCATGGTGACATCACAGATGTTCACGTACCAGCGGTCACATTAAGGTGCTGATGTTGATCAAGAGGAAAACTTCCTCATGAAGGTTGTTGCTTCCTCCTGCAGTCGCTGGACTTTTTGATCCACTCTCGTATGACAATGTGAAAGAAAAGGGCTTTTGTATTGAAAATGCATTTTAAATTATGAAAACCTTCAACCTTTAATTTGAAGAGGCACTTTTTCATGTTCAAAGTTATGTTACAGAGCCTGAAATGTGATGTTGTGTTTGAAAAGAGACCAAAAGATTAAAAAAAAAAAAACATTGAATTATTCAGTTTGCTGCTTGCAGTGAATCATCCTCATCAGCACCAGTATTCAAAAAGTATAAATTCACATTTAATATAAATACTTTGCTCTTTGATGCTTTAATCTGTAAATGTGAGAGTGTATTAATGTCCTGTTAGTGAACCCAGATTGACCCCAGGAGCTTTCATCTCCTGTCAGATACCTGCAGCTCTGAGGGCTTCGCTCTGGAGGAAAGAGGCCGACTTTACTTGAAGCACGTTGAGAGTTACTAAATGCATTTAATGTCGTGTCTCATGTGGAAACAGAAGGAGGGTGTATTTTTCATGCAGTGGTGTTTGTAGATGTGAACAAATGGGAAAACAACATCAACCAGAAAACTTCAGTCTGAGCAGACTCAGACCCGTGAACCGTTTTCAGATGTTGTGCAGGCGGCTGCAGAGAGGAGGCGCTCTCTTCTTTCAGTGTGACACATGGCAGCAGCTCCAGGATCAGCCTCCTCCTCTCTCCTCTCTCCTCCTCTCTCCTCCTGTCTGCTCCTCTCTCCTCCTCTCTGCTGTGGTCCTGGTCCAGGCTGATGGCTGACTTCCTGTCAACACCGTGACTGGTCTCAGCAGCTTTGTGCAGTGTTCTCCGGAGGACCACAGTGATGGCGATGCTGCTGCCAGGTGTGAAGCTTCTCTCCTCCGGAGCCGCTGGCTGAGATCATTAGAGGTGAATAAATTGTCATGTGACATGGTGTCCCCCCAGACTACCTGTCAGGCCCCCCGGTTCCTCTCTGGACCTCCACTGGTCGGTACACTCATAGAATCCAAACGTAACTGGACCGCATCAGCTGACCTACTTTGTTCGCTTGTGAGACATCTTCTACCAGAAAGGACAGAAAGCTTCTGACTAAAGAGATGAATGTCAGTGATGAGTATCAGTGTTACTGCAGACAATCACTTACATCCATGATATTACAACAATGTTTTTAAAATGACTTTGATGATGAGTTATAATAATACAACCCTGTTTCCTAAACAGTTGGGACGCTGTGTAAAATGTAAATAACAACAGAATGCAATGATTTGCAAATCACATATACCCATATTTAATTGAAAATAGAAAAGAAACAAAATGTTATTGTCTTGTGAAAAATATGCTTATTTAAAATTTGATGGCAGCAACACATCTCAGAAAAGGGTCATGTTTCTATCTGGTTTCTTCTTTGGAGAGTTTTAACATCATTTGTGGACGCAGCGATGAACTGTGTTCACAGACGATGGTTTTCACAAGTGTTCCTGAGCCCATGCAGTGATTTCCACTCCAGAATAGTGTGTTTTTAATGCAGTGCTGCCTGAGGGCCCGAAGATCACCACCATCCAATATTGGTTTCCAGCCTTGTCCCTTGTGTTCAGAGATTTCTCCAGATTCTCTGAATCTTTTAATGATATTATGAACCGTAGACGATGAAATCCACTAATTCTTTGTAGTTTTACGTTGAGGAACATTATTCTTAGATTGTTGAACTATTTTCCAACACAGTCTTTCACAGAGTGGTGAACCTCTCCCCATCTTCACTGTTGAGAGACTCTGCCTCTCTGAAATCATCTTTTATACCCAATAATGTTACTGGTCTGTTGGTTCATCCACTTTCACTTCAGCCTCTAGGTTGTGGAGGTATGTCAGATGCTCCTCCCACTTCTCTCAGACATCTCACAACAACCAGTTTGTCTCACACATCCTGCAGGTCTTGACTCACAGTTTTCCTGAGAAAGTGAAGCATAAAGCCTGGAAACCTCCACACAGCCGCTGTGACCAGGCCACTCTCATCCATCCTCTTCCAGCTGAACTACACAAACCGCCACACTTTCATCATCAGGAGGATTGTTTGAGTCATGAACATGTAGTTCGATGAGAGGAGACGTCAATCTGACTGAACAGATACGGAATATGTTATAACTATCTGCACAAACGGAGGAGAAATATCAAAACTGTCTTTGGTGATTTGACCCCATCATCATCATCATCATCATCATATTTGATGAAGGTGTGGCTGTGGGTTACTGTGGTAGTGGGGCATGGTTTGTGGCTCAGCTGCAGGAGGGAGACATGGTGGGAGTGAGGTGTGTGTGGGGGGGTAATATATATATATATATATATTTGGAGACCTGGAGGGAGGAAGAGGAGGATGAAGATCTGGATGAGATGAGGAGTGGAGGTGAACATGGGTGGAGGAGGACGTCTGATGCAGAGATAGGAGAACAGATTTAAAGTGTGATTGGTGCTCCATGATTGGCTGATTAAGATCGTGGCTAAATCTGATTGGTTGACCAGAAGCAGCCAGAGGCAGCTGACAGAAGAGCAGGGAGGGAGAATTAAAAATGGCTGAGGAGTCAGGGTCGTGCTCTTGAGTGGTGCTGCGCTCCATGATGGAGAGATGATGATGTCATCAGATCAGTTTGTGCTGCCGTTTGTATTTTGTTGTTCTTTGACAAAAATGTCTCAGCTTTTGCAATTTCTTTTTCCAGTGAAGAGGAATCATCATTTTGGACCTGTTGAGCCCTGAAACGTGCAGAGCGACGTCCTGTGTGCTGACTGTGTTCTACATCAGTGAACAAAGCTTTCAAGGAGTGTTGATTTGGTCTGAGGTGCTTCTTGTTGGGTCTGTGAGTCAATGTGTGGCTGTGGAGGGGAGACGTTTTAGTTCATTCAGGAGTAAACATCATCTCTGTCTGAGTGTCTTTGTGATGTTTTCGTGGAGAGCGTCACATGATTCACTCTGGGAATCTCAGGTTTTATCTGCTGTTAAACATAAAGGTGGATCGTTTGAGATAACATGAAGTCAGGAGTCCCTTTCACTGAAACACTGAAGAGATGGATTTGATTGTTTAAAGAGTTCAATGTTTCCAGAATATTTGAGTTTGATTTCATAGCCGACGTTCGATCGGGTTACTCCCACGTGTCCTGCTGCTCCACAGCTTCTCATCATTGATTAGCCAGTTTGTTGACAGCGGCGAAAGCTAACTGAGTGTAATAAAGACTAATTGAAGTCAGATGGAGGTAATCTGGCCCCGATGAGACGCTGACTGAGGAATCAATAGCAGACATGTGGCTGCAGAGAGACATGAGGAGCTGAGGCAGATGGACTCCTCCAGGAGGGAGGCTACGTTTCACCACAGCTCCGACGGAAAAATGTCTGAAAAAGAAGGAGGGATGTTTTTGAATCTGCTCTGATCATGTTCAGACTCCCATGATGAAGGCAACATGTCCGACCTGCTGTTCACTGAGTCTGGAGGTTGGAGGACGTTTTCATCTCTGGTCATGAAACAGAAACTTCTTCATCTCTTCTTCACCAGCAATGTGCTCATTATTCATCCTGGCAAGTTCTGTCAAACAGTCCTCATCTTCATCATCATCATCCTCATCTTCATCCTCATCGTCATCATTATCATCATCATCATCTTCATCATTATCATCATCATTATCATCATCATCATCATTATCATCATCATTATCATCATCATCATCATCATCATCATCGTCATCATCATCCTCATCTTCATCATCATCATCATTATCATCATCATCATCATCATCATCATCATCCTCATCCTCATCATCATCATCATCCTCCTCATCCTCATCATCCTCATCCTAATCATCAGGGAGGAGGGAGAAAGGAGGAAGGAGGCGTGAGGAGGGAGGAGAGATGAAGGAGGAGGGAGGAAGGAGGAGAGAGAAAGGAGGAGAGAGGAAGGAGGAGGGAGGAAGAAGGAAGGAGGAGGGAGGAGGGAGGAGAGAGGAGGGAGGAGAGAGGAAGGAGGAAAGAGGATAGAGGAAGGAGGCGGGAGGAGGGAGGAGAGAGGAAGGAGGCGGGAGGAGGGAGGAGACAGGAAGGAGGCGGGAGGAGAGAGGAGAGAGGAGGGAGGAGAGAGGAAGGAGGCGGGAGGAGAGAGGAGGGAGGAGAGAGGAAGGAGGAAAGGGGAGAGAGGAAGGAGGCGGGAGGAGAGAGGAAGGAGGAGGGAGGAGAGAGGAAGGAGGCGGGAGGAGGGAGGAGAGAGGAAGGAGGAGGGAGGAGGGAGGAAGGAGGAGGGGGAGGGAGGAAGGAGGAGAGAGGAGGGAGGAGAGAGGAAGGAGGAGAGAGGAGAGAGGAAGGAGGAGGAAGGAGGAGAGAGGAGGGAGGAGAGAGGAAGGAGGAGAGAGGAGAGAGGAAGGAGGAGGAATGAGGAGAGAGGAGAGAGGAGAGAGGAGAGAGGAGAGGAAGGAGGAAGGAGGAGAGAGGAGGGAGGAGAGAGGAGGAAGTAGGGAGGACCAGAACTGACCAGGAGGACCTTCACTACAAATATTAGTATTCTCAACCAAACTGTCTTTTTTTTTCAAATCCCACCTCATTAAGTTTCTAAAAGAAGATTTTCTCTGTTCTAACTAATTATAGTAAATTAAAGCAGCTGTATGCAAGTTCTAAAGTTGTCTACTAGAACATGAAAGTGTTGAAGGTTCCTCCATTTATTGTGTAGATGCTTGTGTGTGACTTCAGCTGACTGACGAACGTCCAAACTCATGTTCACCATGATCCACCTGTAGCTCATGTTCACCATGATCCACCTGGAGCTCATGTTCACCATGATCCATCAGCTGCACATGTTCGCCATGATCCAACAGCTGCACCTGTTCACCATGATCCACCTGTAGCTCATGTTCACCATGATCCAACAGCTGCACCTGTTCACCATGATCCACCTGTAGCTCATGTTCGCCATGATCCAACAGCTGCACCTGTTCACCATGATCCACCTGTAGCTCATGTTCACCATGATCCACCTGTAGCTCATGTTCACCATGATCCAACAGCTGCACCTGTTCACCATGATCCACCTGTAACTCATGTTCACCATGATCCACCTGGAGCTCATGTTCACCATGATCCACCTGGAGCTCATGTTCACCATGATCCACCTGTAGCTCATGTTCACCATGATCCACCTGTAACTCATGTTCACCATGATCCACCTGGAGCTCATGTTCACCATGATCCACCTGTAACTCATGTTCACCATGATCCACCTGTAACTCATGTTCACCATGATCCACCTGGAGCTCATGTTCACCATGATCCACCTGTAACTCATGTTCACCATGATCCACCTGGAGCTCATGTTCACCATGATCCAACAGCTGCACCTGTTCACCATGATCCACCTGTAACTCATGTTCACCATGATCCACCTGTAGCTCATGTTCACCATGATCCAACAGCTGCACCTGTTCACCATGATCCACCTGTAACTCATGTTCACCATGATCCACCTGGAGCTCATGTTCACCATGATCTACCTGGAGCTCATGTTCACCATGATCCACCTGTAGCTCATGTTCGCCATGATCCACCTGTAGCTCATGTTCACCATGATCCACCTGTAGCTCATGTTCACCATGATCCACCAGCTGCACATGTTCACCATGATCCACCTGTAGCTCATGTTCACCATGATCCACCAGCTGCACATGTTCACCATGATCCACCTGCAGCTCATGTTCACCGTGATCCACCTGGAGCTCATGTTCACCATGATCCACCTGTAGCTCATGTTCACCATGATCCACCTGGAGCTCATGTTCACCGTGATCCACCTGTAGCTCATGTTCACCGTGATCCACCTGTAGCTCATGTTCACCGTGATCCACCAGCTGCTCATGTTCACCGTGATCCACCTGGAGCTCATGTTCACCGTGATCCACCAGCTGCTCATGTTCACCGTGATCCACCTGGAGCTCATGTTCACCATGATCCACCTGGAGCTCATGTTCACCATGATCCACCTGGAGCTCATGTTCACCATGATCCACCTGGAGCTCCTCCAAAACCATGTCGGTTTGAAAGCTTTGCAGCAGAATACCAGAGCTGACACTGGGACAGAAGGGACTGTGATAGTTGACGTGCAGATATCAGTAAAATTACATCAAACAATACCTGAAAAGGTGATAAGCAACCACTTCAAACAGCTGATGACCTTCTGTTATTGATGCATCAGGAACCTGAACAATTTAATTCTGTGGAACTCTTCTTTTTAGTAATTCACTGCAGTTTGTTCAAAAACAAGCTTCATTTTTTGAACCTGTTCATTATGAATGAAGTCACGTCTGTGTGCTCGGGAGGTAAAACTGCTGCTGCAGAAAGCTGATGAAGTTGAAGCTGATAATGCTGATAAAGAACAGACATGAGAAATGGAGGCTGAACAGACGAGTTGTTCTGCTTCTCATCCAGCAGCAACAATGAGGTCAGCTGTTGGACTCACTGAGACTGGTGAAGTGAGAGGAAGGCAGATTCAACAAAATATAACAGGTCACAGGTTATATTTAAGTATAACCCCCTCCCCATCCCCCACCACTGCCGCTGTGTGGTGTCTGCTCAGTGTCTGACTGGACGATGTAACGACAGTCAGCCTGAAGTTTATTCACCACGAATAATGAACAATGAGAGATGGTGTGGATAGAAGGAGGGATAAACAGGACAGGAAGGTTTTCAGAGAGGAGTCCACAGGAGGCAGCTTCTGAAATATGGTGCTGCCATCTAAAGCTCTGTAGGAGGGGACGACCTGTGTGTGTGTGTGTGTGTGTGTGTGTGTGTGTGTGTGTGTGTGTGTGTGTGTGTGTGTGTGTGTGTGTGTGTGTGTGTGTGTGTGTGCCAGAGATTAATTGCAGGCCTCAGTTCAGGCTACTTATCACTGCTATAATTATGCTCCATTGTCGTCCCCCACTGAAAGGAGCTCTCTGCATGTGTGTCATAGTGCTGTTAAATTATTGATCTGTGTGGATCTGACCCGGTCCGGTATCCAGACCGATTGAGCCCTCGACAGTTTTGCTTCGGTCTCTACTGCAGCCAGTTCCCCTGAAGTGAAAACCATCAACAACAGGAACTCAATCACAGATATCTTTTGCTTCATTCGAGCCTCTCGCAGTTCTTTGGATCATTACAGATCAGTTTGAATGTTCGACACCGACACTGCTTTGGTTCTGTGAACTTTCTGTCCCACATCATGCAGGAGTTTTTACATTTGTAATAACCGAGACGAACTCACAGCAGTGGTGCCGGAGCTGGACGGTGCAGAGAAACTGGGAGTGTTGAAGAACAGAGAACAAATATCCTGTATTATTAATCCCAAATTGTCTGAGTAAGTAAAGTTAATTTGGTTTAGCACCATTCACAGAAGAGTTTCACAAAGTGCTTCACAGCAATCAAAATACATTAAATCAGAAAACATTAGTCATAAAACAATAAGATACAGTAAATATAAGCAATAGTGTCAACAGATTGTGCGTTTACAGGAAGTGTTCCACCGCAGTGAACCCGGTCTGCAGCTGCATAAGCTGCCCAGATGTTCACAGCTGCTTCACCAAGCAGAGCTCCAAATGGGAGGACGAGAACCTTAAACTGGATTCATAAATCGATGGGGAGCAGACATTTTCTCTGCCTCTGTGCACTGAGCTGGTGTTTGTCTTTTTAAAAAGCTTCCAGAGTCAATACATTTAAAAATTACATTTCATTGTGGATGGAAAACAAGTAACACCTTTAAAACCTCTGGTTCCAATCCACTCCTATTCATAAAACCTGAAGGATTTTTCATTTCATTAAGGTGTCAATCTCTTAATTCAGGCCCTCTAAGTATTCATCGATTAACACCATACTCAGGCTTTGATGTCTGCCGCCTAGCCGTTGATGACGTGATTGACGGCTGGCTAAATTAAATTAAATTAAATTAAATTAAATTAAATTAAATTAAATTAAATTAAATTAAGATTCGATTTTACTTTATTAATCCCACAGTGGGGAAATTTACTCGTCACAGAAAGTGACAACATATGCAATCACCAAAATGGCTGACTTCCTCTTGAGTTGAGGTCATGGTGCCTGGAGACCTTTTAGTAGATGTAGGTGTGATACACATGTCATTCTGTTCATGTTGGTGAAAGTAGCTTTGACACTCGGGCTGTGTCAACCCAATTTGTTTTCACACAGAAACCGTTTTAAAAGTCAGGAAGATATTCTGTATTTCCTCCTTGAAGACCTTTCAACCTGCATTGTTTGCTCTCCATCATATAAGATGAGGCTTCCTTTGTGCTGCTGCTCTTCCACATCTATTTTAGAGCCCATTGAGTCAATACAGCAGCGTGAGGCCTGATAGCCCCGACAGGCCAGAGGCCAGGCAGACTGCAGATAACACTGATTAAATGAACTCTTTCTGCTGGGATGTGACGCCCCGGACGCCTGGGACCTCAAACAGGATAAGATGTATTGAAAATGGATGCATGATTAAATTAATAACTTTAAATGAAGCAAATTATATTAAGTAATTAAAGAGGATGTGCTATGCAGAGCAGCAATCAGAGCACTGAGAGATATGCCTATGAATAATAAAATGTGATAATGTCCTTTATGATGGTGGAGTTGAGCCAATCACATTTAAGATACCAGATTTATTTTGTAAAAATAAATCTTTTCTGATCAACCTTGAAACATAATTGAGTCCTTGAGACAGTGAACCAGAAGTCCATTTGGGGACTTCTGGTGCTGTTTACCAGAATCCTCTCTGAGTGGGTGTTCTGCACTTTCACATCTCAATAACAGTAGCGTGTGATGGGTCATTCATAACATCCCTCATCCTTTTTTTCTCCTTTTAAAAAGTGGAAAAAAAAAATGTCAGTGCTGCATGGTACTTTTAAAAAAAATCCAACTAAGTGAACAAAACAGTGAGAACGGGATGGAGACAGCTGCCCTCAGTGTGAGCCACGACCTTGAAAAAGTACATTTTCACAAAAGTTATTTCTTGCATAAGCGTTTGTATTTATCGCAGGATATATCAAGATTACTTACTATGAAAATACAATAATGAATGCGGAGAGTTTATCAAAAGTTAAACCTTGAGTCTGCTCAGGAAACATGGATGTAAATACATTAGAGAGGCGAAGCACTGCTGTTAACTACTATTTATTAAATACAACAAGTAAATGCAATTCATAAACAATTCACAAGCCTTTTTCACCAACTCATCTGGTTTAGTAACCACACAGTGTGTCACTGCATCATTTGTGTACGAAAGGTTCAATGTACACACAGCAGCTTTGGTCATGTAATTCGTGATTGGAAAGTAAATTATTTACCCTGAGTTAAATGATATGATAAATAACTCTTCACTGGTATTATGAGAACAGCTGCCCAGTGTAGGAAAAGGTTCAATGATAGAAGACTACTAAACACTGACATTATTAGATGTCAAAGTGAATAAAGAGCACTCTAAAGCTCCCGATGAAATTCATTTTTAAATATCACGATGAAGACTCCCTAAACTGTGTTCTAGCATGACCAGCAAAGTTACCTCTTATTCTGTGAAATATCTTGACTTCCAGAAGATGGGTCGGTATGGTCTATTGCGGCACCAAGATCACATGACATTTACATGCGTGTAAGTTTCATGTCTGCAAAACGTGTAACTGTCACGCCTAGACAGCCCTAAGAGTGGCTATCTCACATTTGATTGTAGTGGACGGGCGTGTCTATTTCACGCTGGACCATCTACTGTGGGAGATAAACTGAGACTACGAAATGACTTGAGATAAAGATAAAGTTGGTTGTTTATGTGTTTAGTTTGTATGTTGTGCAGGTGCAGCCATCTTATGTTTATAAATCAGACCTTTTGACACCTTGAGACGAGGGATCGATGAAGAGACAGCAGCTCCTCACCTGCCTCTTTAAAACGTTTCTTTACCCTCATTAACAGCGTTGTAGTTACAGTAGGAGCTCTGAGACTGTCCTCTGTGTTCCTGTCTGAATAATGATGGAGCTGCTGGCAGCACACAGAAATGAGTATGGATTTATATCAGCTAATAAACACAGGCAGGGTAATGCTATTGATTTATGGCTGGCTTAATGACACAATGGAACAGGGCCTCCAGGCCGGTGGAGGGTTTGACATGAGCTGTGTTTGTAGCTCCGGTACAGTAATTTGTTGTGTTTTCGTGCTGTCAGACGGCTTCTCTGACATTAAGACGCTGAGCTGAAGACGTGTAATTAATGAGGGCTGAAACCGACAGACCACCACAGTCTCAGAGAGAAGTCGATGTCTGCGTGTCTGCATGTTGTCCAGTGTTACCACAAAAGAAGTTCATTAACTGGTAATCCACTGTGTGTGTCTGAGATCATTCTTGTGTTGCTGCTGTTGTGGACCCGCAGGAGCTGCAAGGCATCAATAGAGACTTTCAATAGACTGACCCTCCAATAGAAAGGCCTGGTACATACTTATATAAGACTGTTTGTATGGTCGGTGTGCATGTGAATGAGTTCATCTCATTTGTGTGCATGTCCTTTTTCAGAGACACACAGCAGCAGGAAGGAAGCATGTTGTACAAAACCCTGATTCCTCTGACAGAAGCAGAACATCATCACATCCACAGGAACCTCTGAGTTTTATACGGACTCAACCGTTAACGACAGCGACTCACTGTAGGTGAAATGACGGTGATGTACCTGAGTGGCCCAAATATGAGACTGTTACTCTCCTCCGACTGTCCACTGACTCATTATTCACCATTTAATATGTATAAACTACCAGGTGAGCGTTTCAGTCGGTGGTTCCCTCAGGACCGTTCATGAGGTCTATCGATGTGTCTCTGATTTAGTTTCAGTCCTCCATCTAAATGCACGTTTTTACAGGTTTATCAAGTCCTTGGCATACTTCTCTTAGTTCACTCACATATCGTACCCTTACATGTTAGTACGTGGACTTCGACAGGGTACTGTTGTCTAACGCTGCCGTTTGAATGCATCATCAGCCAAAACATCTGCCGGCTTCGTTTTGTTATTTTACCCAGAAATGAGGTACTTCGTGAAGTTCTGCAACAGCTGCAGCGTCTTCAGTTGCTGCAGTTTGAAAATACTTTACATCAGTGGCTCCTCTGTGTTCTACTGAACAGACGCAATGGCGACCGTTGAGGAGGCAATGTGTTTTAAATGCACCATGCAGGTCCTTGTGCTGCACTGCATGTTTCCATACTTGTTGCTTTTGCAGTCAATATAGTCAGTGTTAGTACGTAAGTATGCCATTTGAAAGAAAGGATTGCTTTTACTGCCATCATCTGACACCTGTTACACCCTGCAGAGAGCAGGGACCATGTTACCAGGTCAGAGCAGCCATACAGCCTCAGGAATCACGTACGTTACGGCTCGCTATACAGTCTGTCACGTAGAGTTGCGCCAGCTTAAATAAAATCACATGACTGCTCTCTGATTACAACTCTTCACTTGTTTGATCACTTAAACTTTGTGTAGACAGACTGGGCTGGCAGTAACAGTAAACAGTAAAGTGCATCGTCTTAAGAAGCCTCTTCTGTTTACGATGAGGCTTCTTTGTTGCTTGCAGCCAGCTGTTTTCTATGGAGCAGCATGCTGTCAAAGGATCAGATACTGCTGCACATTAGACTGAGAGCAGCAGCGCTTTATAGACAGAGAGACGGTTAGGAAGCAGCCGAGGGAAAGGACAGCTCGGTCTGGACATGCTCGCCTCATTTTGATTTATCAACTGTCATGCTTCTAGTGTGAGACGTCCACTTTGAGTCTGAGTCTCACACCACGAGAACATGCTTCAAATAGCTATCCTCGAAGTTAAGTCTTTGTCTCTTTTCAGTTTCCCCTGTTTGTTTCCTGTTTTATTTTGTACTCACCGTTTCAGGTCTCTTCACTTCCTGTCCTCGTGTCTTCCCACCGTTGTGATTGTCTTCCTCGCCCTGATTGTCTCCACCTGTGTTCAATCATCTCACTGTATAAAGTCTGCAGACCTCCTGTTCCAGATGCTTGTAGTTCCCATGCTCTTCGTTCCAGCGGTTCTCCCAGTGTTCCCTGAGTGTGGTTTTGTTTCCTTCTGCCTCACCCCTTTCTCCCGTCTCCTGATCATTGCCTGCTGGGTTTTTGGACTGACTTGGACTGTTTTTACACTTGATCCCATTTAAGCGATTGAACTGTACCCTGTCCTGTTCTATGAAAATGGATAGAAAAGGTCATCACATCAAAATGTTTATCCTATTATATATATATGTGAAATGTTGTCATAATTAGTGTAGGACTTCTTGAGTTATGTTGTGAGGTCCCTGTGACCTTTCACCTTTAACCATCAAAAGCCAATCAGTTCCTTCAGGAGCTCAAGTGAATGTTTGTGACTTCCTGAGCTGCCATTTTTACAAGGATGGGTCGATGTGAGCTCACAGTGACCTTTGATCTCCAAAATTTAATTAGATCATCTTTGGGACCAAGAGAAAGTTTCCTCAAGGCCTTCTTCATAGCTGGTGTTCACGATGATGGGAAGAACGGACAGACAGCTGGTCCATGCCTCAGGCTCACACTGTTCATGAAGGAAATGTCTGACTCACAGAATTGATCAGGATCTCACGTTGAGTCTCACTCTTTACTTCTCGACACCTCAGTGTGCTCGTGAGTGTGTTGAGTCTGTTTATAGTGAATCTTTCAAGATCACTCAGCCAAGTGTTTCTTTAATCCATTTAAATCTGGAGGATCCTGTGACATCAGAGGATGCTTTTAAACCAGTTCATGAGGTCTTTCAATGTTTCACTGCAGACATGAAACAAGGAGCACAGAAGTGAATCTGTCACAGATGATGAGCTCAAAGAGACAAACTTTCAGAGGAAATTAATCTGAGCGCTTCAAGAACCTGACGGGAGAGTGTCACTTTGAAGGATGAGGAGACTTCAACAATTAATAAATACATCGTCTATCTGGATTAATGGGATCTCAGGAAAATGTTTTCCATTTGCAAAAAGTTTTTTTTTTCTCAAAAACGGGAAGAAAATGGGCGGTTGTTAAATAATCAGGGTCGACTTATATTCACCAGTGTGAAGTCTTGAAACTACACAGACTTTACGTTGTTCCAACTTCATTCACAAAGAACCATAAATAAATGTCAGTAAGTTTTATTGAAGGTGTACAAACAAATTTCTTAAACCATCAGCTAATATTCACTTGACCGTTATATGTACCAAACATGAGCATCAGGCAGGTTGAAAGCAGATATTTAATCATCAAAGCCACTTTACAAAAGCTCAAACTTCATTTACAGAATGGAACTCTGCAGAAGATCGGGATGCTTCCACCAGTCGTCCTCCTTATTTTCTGATCATTTGACACAGAAGAACTGTCGTGAAGCACATTGTTCTAACTCAAACATCTGTCACTGGAAAAATGTGACTAAATTAAAGATATAGATTGAAGTGAACTTTTCGGAAGGGATGGACCTTCCTTGGTGGTCACCCTTCTACATCTCCTGTAACTACTTCATATTAAAAGCTCCAGCAACAAGAGGCATCGTTTCAGGTTGGCTGAGAACAAAATGATCCATGTTAAGCCATTGTATGCTTTTATTTTACAGCTGACCTCACATGAACCTGCCCTAAATCTGACTTTAACTTGACTGACTTTAATCTGAGTTTAGTCAACTATTCCTTTGATCAAAAATGAGGTCTGTCTAAAATGCAAAGGTCTAAAGCTCCAACTGCTTTTAGAGCAGTCTGAGATCCTCCATCCAGCCTCCTATCTGCTCTGCTCTCTGCCTCTCCCTCCACCTGGTCTCTCTAAAGGCAGGAGTTCATTTGTGTCGGCACTGAAACGAGGGAATTGTTGCAGCCAAGCAGTAACAGCCATTTCCATCAGAGTCTGGCTGTTAGCAGCAGGAGTATTAGTTTCTCCTCAGCTGCTCATTCACTACCGCTGACCTCACTCCTCTCAACCCCCCCACATTTACCTTCCTAATTTCACCCTCCCCCGACAGTTACTTCTGCTGAGAGCAGAATGAGCTGCTGCAGTCGGATGAGGGGATTAAACCTGGTGGGAGGATGAGAGGAGGGCAGAGAGGGAGGCTGAAAGATGAGACGGGATCTTTGTTTACTGGCTCTCAGTCGGCTAACAAGCCATCTACAAAGCCGAGTAAGCCAACAATGCTGACCGACTTCAGCTGATGCTAATTAAACTGAATATTTAAAAAAACAAGAGCACATTTCCAAGTCAGCACATTTTCAGGGTTCAAAGAGCCAGAAGAGAGTCAAACACTGGAAAGCAGAGTAAAAGAATAAAAGGCTTAACAGCTTAGGAGCTGTTAACAGCTCCTAATAATGAGTAAACAAATAGGAGGGCCTTTTAAAATAGCAACAAACATCCATCCATCCATCCATCCATCCATTATCTGGGCACCAACAAACAATTAACACCTAAAGATAGAATTTAACTTAAACAACATGAAGATTTACTTCGCAAGAATGCCCCCCCTAAAAAACTTGTATTTAAGTTCCCACCAAACATGAGACAAATGTTTTATGGGGAGAGGAACAAGGTTCTCCAGATACTTTGACAGCAGCATCACAATACTTACCCCAAATGAAACAGGAAATGCACCGTTTCAAAACGGCCACCCAACTGTCAGCTGTTTGAGCCTTTGGAATGGGAACAAATCACTGTTGGACAAAGAAATCCTTTTGTATGACGTGACAATGAGCTGGTTATGTTTCAGTCCACATGAGTGGCTCAGGTTCAAAGGATGTTTGTAGCCACTGACTGTTGAAAAGGCCAGGCTCACTTGGCATATTCCACTCACTTGGACTATTCTGCCACACCCCCTCAGAGTGGTACGTTCCATTGCTCAGGTGTGAGCCTGTATACCTGTACAGGGCAGCTCTCCTCTGCCACAATCTGCTAGAGATGGTAGTCGTGAATGTGTTACAGCGTTTGAAGACTTCATGTGTGCGTCCGTTGACCTAGCCACACACACACACACACACACACACACACACACGAATGTGAACAAACCCCCTCCGTTCTGTATGACTAATTAACTTGAATAAAAGTTATTTCACTGGTCCCTGTGGACTCGGTAGTGATTTGACCAGTCACTTCAGTAGTGGGCTGTGATTTCCAGAACCCCAGTTTATTAGAGGCCACAGTCAGCCAATTTCAAGATGAATGTGCAACAAGATGAATGTGCGACAAGATGAAGGTACGACAGGATGAAGGTACGACAGGATGAAAGTACGACAGGATGAACGTACGACAGGATGAACGTACGACAGGATGAACGTACGACAGGATGAACGAACGACAGGATGAACGAACGACAGGATGAACGAACGACAGGATGAAGGTACGACAGGATGAACGAACGACAGGATGAAGGTACGACAGGATGAAGGTACGACAGGATGAAGGTACGACAAGATGAAGGTACGACAGGATGAAGGTACGACAGGATGAAGGTACGACAGGATGAAGGTACGACAGGATGAAGGTACGACAGGATGAAAGTACGACAGGATGAAAGTACGACAGGATGAAAGTACGACAGGATGAAGGTACGACAGGATGAAGGTACGACAGGATGAAGGTACGACAGGATGAAGGTACGACAGGATGAACGTACGACAGGATGAACGTACGACAGGATGAACGTACGACAGGATGAACGTACGACAGGATGAACGTACGACAGGATGAACGTACGACAGGATGAACGAACGACAGGATGAACGAACGACAGGATGAAGGTACGACAGGATGAAGGTACGACAGGATGAAGGTACGACAGGATGAAGGTACGACAGGATGAAAGTACGACAGGATGAAAGTACGACAGGATGAAAGTACGACAGGATGAAGGTACGACAGGATGAAGGTACGACAGGATGAAGGTACGACAGGATGAAGGTACGACAAGATGAAGGTACGACAAGATGAAGGTACGACAGGATGAAAGTACGACAGGATGAAAGTACGACAGGATGAACGAACGACAGGATGAACGAACGACAAGATGAAGGTACGACAGGATGAAGGTACGACAGGATGAAGGTACGACAGGATGAAGGTACGACAGGATGAAGGTACGACAGGATGAAGGTACGACAGGATGAAAGTACGACAGGATGAACGAACGACAGGATGAAGGTACGACAGGATGAAGGTACGACAGGATGAAGGTACGACAGGATGAAGGTACGACAGGATGAAGGTACGACAGGATGAACGTACGACAGGATGAACGAACGACAGGATGAACGAACGACAGGATGAACGTACGACAGGATGAACGTACGACAGGATGAACGAACGACAGGATGAACGAACGACAGGATGAACGTACGACAGGATGAACGAACGACAGGATGAAGGTACGACAGGATGAACGTACGACAGGATGAACGAACGACAGGATGAACGTACGACAGGATGAACGTACGACAGGATGAACGTACAACATGCGGGCCAATCTGTCCCCAAGATTAGGTGGTCTGTAAGGCAGGAGCTAACCGCAGCCTTCACTTTATGTTTTTTTTCCTCATATCTAATTTCTACAGCCACCACCGGATAATCGTGAACATCCCCATGTACACACTTAATTCTCACCCACGATGCCTCCACCAATGCCCCAGGCCGAACCAGGCTCTGGTGGATCAGCGACTGCATACAGCCTGAATTCACCATCACCTGGTGTGTACCCCCCTGGATCCTTACCGGAACGCAATATGTCGCTCCTGGACCGGGGGAGGGTGTTGGAGGGCCGGCAACCCGAACCGTCTGTCCCGCCTCCATTAACGGACATTCCCTCCGGCAGTGTCCGGGCTGCCCACACCTCCAACACTCCTGCCCAGGAGTCGCACCGCCCACTCCGCCGCCGGCCAGGCACACGCCTCCGCCATCGACTCGAACATGTCCATAAAGGCCTGTACGTCATCCGCCGGCGTCATCTTGTGCATGGCCACCCCGGTGAAGGACGCCGGTCCTGGCGCTGGTGGGGCCGCCGCTGGCCGGGCCGCTAGCTGTTCCCAGGCGCGGGTCTGTCGCTCGGCTTGGGCCTGCAATGCGCCCAGGAGCTGGCGGTTTGCCTCCGCCCGATCCCGCCCAGCATCTGCCCTAACACGGCGATCGGCTGCGTCAGCATTCTGCTCTGCTGTTCACCTGTGTCCATGCCCCCACATTGGGTGCCACTGTAGCAAGGTTGGTGCTACCGGGGTCTCTCCTGGACACAGACGACACGCTCAGTCGTACGTTCAGGTGTAAAATGCTTTTATTTGTCCTACCCATACCCCAATGTCCTCATGCAACCACTTCCCCCTCAGCCTCCTTCTCCCTGCTCCCTTTATAGGGGAGAGCTTATCAGTCCGTATTCGGCTCAGCTGTGCTCATTACACCTGCCCGGCACCGTTCCCTGAACCACTCCTCCCACTCTCCACCCCCTGCAGCTGAGCTAACCACACCCCACCACCACAGACACATTTTATTCACTTTGGATTTGATGAGAGAAGTTGAATGGGAGTCTTTGGAGCCGGAGGCTTTTTGGAGCCGACCTCTAGTGGCACTCGCTGGTATTGCAGCTGAAGACACTTCTGGATCAGAACCATTTTACAGACCTGAAGCTACAAACTCTTTTAGAAACAGTCTGTGATTTCTGTTGCCAAATCTTGAGTCATACTTTGAGTAGAAGTGATGCAGCTTTGTTGTGCATCAAGTTTGGTGAAGTTTCATTACTGTTCTCTCAGTCCAGCGGTTCTCATCTCAGACTCACCTGATGGGCAGCTGGTACTGACTGAATCTGTTGTTTATACTTCCCACAGAAAGTATTTCTAGAATCCTGAAGGAGTCAATGATCTGGATAAAAAAAAAAAAAATGCAACATTCCATCCACTCAATATCAAAATGTTTTTACCTGTTAAGTTGCTACGATCTTTGCATTTTTTGTTTTGAGGCCCAACTCAAGGTTATAAATTTCGTGATGGAAATCTTTCAGTGGATGAAATATATTTTTTGATTAACTGGAAAAGAGTTTGAGGATTTTAGAGATGTCTAATATCCTTTGAAATTCTACCGAGGATGGAGATCTTCCTTTAAAGACTTGACATTTTAAATGAGCAGATGATCTGCATATGAATAATAATCAACCATAAGATGATCACTGAGTTTACCGGATCGTTGCTTCACTTCTTCATCTTCAGCTTTTACACAGAAACCAGCTGCAACTGAAGTTGTGTAACCTTCCTTTTAAATTTAATTTTAATTTTAGTCTCCTCAGTAAAAAAGCCTTTGACTGCATCAGCACTTTTCTTTCATGTCCTGTGCTGAGTCTGAACCCACACATGTGGAGACGGTCAGCTTTTCACGGGAGCCACGAGTTGTTTGTAGAAAATTAGGGAAATATTAATGCAGTGAAGAAGTGTATTATCATCGTTACCTGTTTGACTGGGAGGCCTGCAGAAGATGTTGTGAGGCCTGACTGCTCGTTTCTTCTCCATCTTTCTCCCTGTCCTCCTACACAGCAGCCTGAATCACATCTGTGCTCAGCTGTGCTGTCAGCACGTGTTTGTGGCTGTGCAGCTTTTTTGAACACATGATGTGAATCTGCTGATACATAATAGATAATAGCAGCTTGTAATGGGAGTGAGAGCACGCGATTGTTTATGAAAGAGGCAGGGAGAGTCAGCACTGTTCCTTTAAATGCACTGTATGATTGTTCATTAATATAAACAGTAAAATGGGGTCATAAATGTCTTGGTCGAGACATTAATCTTTGTTTTGTAGACATGGACATGACTTCCTTTTACTAACAGTCTGTGATCCATAACAATAACATGTAACTTAGCAGTGGTATCAGTGCCTGAATATTTACTGAAGCATCAACTCCTGCGAAGTTGTGATCAGACCAGATATTTGGCTTCTAGCAAGACAAGGCAACATCTTCCAGCTCATTCTGGGGGATACCGAGGCATTCCCAGGCCAGAGGGGAGATATAATTCTTCCAGCGTGTTCCACCTCAGCTGATTCCTTTCAACACAAAAATAAGTAGCGTCTCAACTCCAAGTTCCCTCCTGATGTCCAGCTCCTCCCCCGATCTCTAAAGCTGAGCCCGACCTCCTACGGAGGAAACTCATTTCGGCCGCTTGTAGCCGCGACCTCGTTCTTTCGGTCACGACTTAGATAATTAAACTCCTTCGCTTGAGGCAGGACCTCCGTTCCCACCTGGAGGGATCAATCCACCGGTTTCCGGCAGAGAACCATGTCCTCAGATTTGGAGGTACTAACCCTCATCCCTGCCGCTTCGCACTCGGCCACAAACCGCCCCAGTGCATGCTGGGAGTCTGAAGAGGCCAACAGGACCACATCATCTGCAAACAGCAGAGAAGCGATCCAAGACCCCCAAAACCTGACATTCTCCTCCCCCCGGCTGCTCCTAGATTTCCTGTCATGAAGGTCACGAACAGGATCGGTGACAAAGGACAGCCCTGGTGGAGGCCACGCCCACTGGAGGCCACGCCCACCGGAAACGTGTGAGTTATTGCTGAGAATATGAACACAGCTCCTACTGTAGTTGTATAGAGACCAGATGGCCCGTTGCAACGGGTTCAACAACCCGAACTCCTGCAGCACCTCCCATAAAAACCCTCAAGGGACCTGGTCGAAAGCCTTCTCCAAGTCCACAAAACACATGTAGACTGGATGGTTAAACTCCCAGGACCCTCCGGTAGTCCTGCGAGGGTAAAGATCTGGTCCACTGTTCCACGATGAGGACGGAATCCACACTGCTCCTCTTGAATCTGAGGTTCAACAAATGGTCGGAGTCCTTTCCAGCACCCTGATATAAGTTTTGCCCGGGAGGCTGAGTAGTGTGATACCCCGATAGTTGGAGCAACTCTCCGGTCCCCTTTTTTTTTAATGGGAACCACCACCCCGGTCTGCCAGTCCAATGGTAATGTTCCCGACCCCCATGAGACATTGAAGAGGCGTGTCAGCCAAGACAGCCCAACAATGTCCAGCACCTTCATCATCTCAGGGCGGATCTCATCCACCCCCGGTACCTTGTCACTGAGGAGCTTCTTGACTACCTCAGAAAGGTAAAACTAACTTACTGTTGCACAGATTTATTTTTGAAACAGCATCACATTGCAACCAATGGCTTACCATATTCGCTCTCCTCTCCAAGAATCGCCACCTTAACGTGGTGGAGGGGTTTGAATGGCTCAGTGATCCTGGGAGCTATGTTGTCTGGGGCATCAGCCCCTGGTCGGGTCTCCCAAGGCAAACTGGTCTCAGGGGAGAGCCAAGACTAAGAGCAGTTAAAAAGTCGCCCGATGAACAGCAGCACATGGAATGTAGCCACCTCGCCCAGATCAGGGAAACCGGGGAACCCTCCCGGACCCAGACCTGGGAGGGGAGCTTGCCGGTGAGCATCTGGTGGCCGGGCCTTCACCAACGTTGGGGCCCGGTCAGGCTCAGCCCAAACAAACATCATGGAGCAGCCACCCTGTGAACCCACCACCCACAGGGACAAGCATCAGGGTCAGGTGCAATGCAGACCGGGCAGTGTAAAAGTAAACTCCAAAAAACCTGAACGTTTAGCATTCACCAGAGAATAAATGGTCAGCACCTCGTCAAGCTGCTGGACTTCATTAAGACAATTTAAAAAATATGCTGTACTCAGGAAAAAGCCCTTTGGTGGACACTGTAGGTAGCTGCAGCAGTGGCAGAGTGTCGTCCGGTTTCGGCGCATGCTTTACATTACATTACATTTATCTGACTCTTTTATCCAAAGCGACTGACAATAAGTTCATTTCAACCATGAGGGTATAAAACCAGAACAACAGGAATCAAGAAAATATAATTTCTTCCAGAAAGCCAAACTACAAAGTTCTATCAGTAAGTTCTATTTTAAGATACTAAAGTTCTACTGTTCAAGGTAAAGGAGGAAGAGGTGTGTTTTTAGTTTGTGGTGGAAGATGTTCAGAGTTTCTGCTGTCCTGATGTCGGTGGAGCTCATTCTACCATTTTGGAGCCAGGACAGAGGAGGAGGAGGAGGAGGAGGAGGAGGAGGAAGAGGAGGAGGAGGAGAGGAGAGGAGAGGAGCCTGGACCAGAACCTGGACCAGAACCTGGACCAAAACCTGCACCTCCTTCTGAGTGAGAAGAGGACATATTCTCCTGATGTTGTGCAGCATGTATCTACAGGAACGTGATGTTGGCAGTAAGAGAGAGTTGACTGTGGAGTGTCTCCGAGGTTCTTATCAGTCAGGGTCGGGATAACAGAGTTGTTGAAGGTAGTAGTCAGGTCGAGGGTGGGAGAGTCTTTCTCAAAAAAGGAAGAGCAGTTCGGTCTTGTGGAGGTTGATGCTGATTGGTTAAAATGAACCCGAGGTCAACGCCCAGTAGGATGGAACGACTGCAAACGATTCTCCATGGAGGGGGGACAGACCAACAAATTCATACAGTGAAATTTGGACTGGTTCGCACCAGGCTAGAGTTAATTACAAGTTGACTTGAAACATCAGTAATGATCTCTAAATACAGAGTAAATACTGACGATGGCCATATCAACAGCTTAACAACAGGTCAGTCAGGGAGGTGACTGTAAACTTCGGCTGCTCGTGCCTTTGAGACATCTGAATGCTGAAAATACATCCGTTCAAGTTTGCTGCTCTATAAACTGAACCCTGCAGGAGAGGTCCGAGACAGACTTCAGATCCCCAGAGTTGAAAGCATTGATGAGCATGTTGTCACGTCAGGTAAGCCAGAACAAGAATATAAATGTTCACTTGTTGTGTGTATTGTATTGGACCCTTTTGGACTGATAATATACCGTCTGATGGTTTCAACCTAACCCTTCCTGAAAAACATGACAGGCTCAACCTCTCATCTGAAGAAACTCTCATTTCTCAAACTCTATTACTGCCTCTGCCAACCACTTCCCAACCTCCATATAAGAGTGTGTTCAGTGTAAATGCTGGTAAACATTTTTCAGATGAGGAAGTGAGCGAGCTTCGAAAAGGGAGAAACAGCAGCAGGTTGAAAACATTACTGATGATGGCTGTCGTCTGACGGACCTGCAGCACATTGGATTAAAATCACTATAAATGAAGGTTTCTGTATGATTTATCCTGTTTTGTACAGATCATTTATTCTCATCATCATCATCATCATCATCATCACTTACTGCTTCCAGAGTATGAAGTATAACTCAGAGGGCAGAGGGAGAATCAGGTCTGTCATCCAGTGAGAGCCTCTGGAAGTGAGAGGGACATGACAGGGGAGTTGAGTGACACTCACTACAACTGCTCAATGAGCCACGAGTCAGTGACAAGGGGGGAATTTAACCTCTGGAACAAATATATTATTCTACTGCTTCAGACAAACAGGTCTTCCAGAGACACACTGTGTGCCTTTCGGTGTCAACTGTTGAAGGTTTACTGCAAAATGGATACTATGGAGGAGAAAATCATTATAAAAAAACAGTAAAAGTCCAGCTACCTATCAATCAGTGCATCTTACATTATATGATACAATCTCACTTGTGGCGCTACATCCCCATTCTAATAGAAAACACAGCATCAGTTGTTTTGGTCCAAAAGTCTGAGCAGATGTGAGTTTTTAGATGTTTCATCAATGTCAATGTGATTTTCAACAGTTCAGAAGAGGCTTCTTAAGGACATGGATAAGTGATATGAATCTTCATGAAATATGGAGGACTCTTTGGTTTGTTCCACCACTTTTGACCAAAATAAAACATCTTAATAACCACTGAGCGGTCCCAGGTTGTAATCATGGACAAGCTCCCAATTTATGTTACACCCTGGTTTAGGAGAAGCAGTGCATAACATAAAGGATGATAAGTGGAGTAGATGGGAAGTGAACAATTTATTGAAATAACCACAGTGCACAGTATGTACAGTGAATGAAACATCTCTTCAGGGTGAACAAAGGCCAAAATAACAAACAAACCAAACTTTGCTCTTTGAAAAAAACACTAACTAAACCCGATGTGTTAAAAGAAATGTAACCAACTACCCCTGACTCCTTAAACTAAACATGAAGAGGAGAAAAAGGTGTTGAAACAAATGGCAGTTCACCCTACTGCGTCGTGCCTTGTACCAAGTGAGATGCTGTATTTACAAAGAGTCTATTCAGCATTATACTTACTTTTAAAAGTTTATTTTGATCTATTTGCTTTTCTTGATTTATTTTCACCACATTTTCATACCTTCTATCATCTATTTAGTTGATTTTACATACTTTTATTTCCTCTAACCGATCCAATCTCATGTTTAATCCTGCCTTCTGATGAACTGTAGCATTTATCTTTTGCATTGTTCTTATTTTTAAACTCGTTTTTAGCTTCTGGTTATTATCTCTCTCAATGTTAACACTCTTATTGTCATTTTAGCTTTTAATCTATCTTCTACATTTCTTTCATCTCTATCATCTTGGATAGTGGATTTTCCATTAAAAAAAAAATGTAATTGTGATTTTAATTTGTTCTCAAATTTATTTAATTTTTATGTCTGTCTTATTATTGGTCTGTTAATCATCTGTAAATAACTTTGAACTGCACCAAAATGTACAAAAAGTGATATATAAATAGAGTTTGATTATCTCTGAGGTTTTAGTCACAAGATATCTCGAGTCCTGCACATCTATCACACAAGTTTTCACGCAGATGGAGGAGGACTGAGGCCCTGCTGTCAAGTGTTGGTCATCTCTCTCTTCACCTGGCATCCTGGAGGACCCAAAAGACAAGGTGTGTCACCCATCGGGGAGCCAATCAGCAGCTGACTAGCTCTGGATATTCACCAACCCTGATGTAGCTTGTTCTGATGATCCTCCACACACTCCTGTTAATTAAAGAAAGATCCATCACAAGAGAAAGACAATAAAAAATATTGCTAGGGGCTGAAACATAAGATTTGGTGTAGACATTCAACCCAATTACAATTGCATTAATTATAATTGTTTCTGTGATCTGCTGTCTCGTTGTTTTGTACTGTGTGCAGATCACAAGTAGAGTCTGTCTTCAGTTTCCTGTTTTCTACCTTCCTGGTGCCTCCATGAACTACTGTGACGCTTGGTGCAGAAGGCTCACACGTGGTCATGAGGTTTTGGGAGTGACTGAAAGAAGGAGCTGACAGGTTTATGTTGGGCAGATGGTTCAGTTCAGTCCTCATGTGATTGTGTCCTTGAACGAGACCCTGAACCTGAAGGTATCAGACTGGTGCAGGGTTCCTCGCTGTCATCTTGTGAATGTGTGAATGAGTGATGATGTGTGATTCCAGATTCGAGCAGCTCACTCAGCATTTAAACACTATATAGTTATCTGTCCATTCGTATATCAAACATATTTCATTCAAATTTCATCACAGTTCTCATTTGTAAATGTAATTTTTTTTATTCAGTTTTATTTTTTGTTGTGAACGATAGGTTTTTTTTCTCTCTTGGCCATGAAATTTAAAGTGAAACCACTTGACAGAACCCTAAAAGGACCCATGTGGTCTGAATCCTCCAGGACTCCTCGCTGTAGAAGCATCGAGGTCCTTCAGACTAGGAGGACCCGGAGTGACTCAGAAACTCCCCTCTGGGAATGTTTTCGGATGGAGGAGCTGGAGAAGGACATCTGTTCTACATTCTTAGTGTTTGAGTTCAAACACAAATTCTACAAAAACCTCCAAACCTCAGAGTGAAAACTTCCAACAAACGCTCGAAATATCGAAATAATAGGAGACCTTGAAGGGGCTGAGCTGGAGCGGGACTGAAAGGGCACCGAGTTCAAGGCATTTTTTTTATCATTTTTATTTGTGTGTGTGTGTGTGTGTGTGTGTGTGTGTGTGTGTGTGTGTGTGTGTGTGTAAACCTGTTCCACAGTAAATCTGTTATCCCCACAGATGGTTCCTGATGAGCCATCGGCAGAACAGATTTTCCAACAACAGCCAAAAAAAAAACTGAAGGACATTCACACACAGAGACACACACACACACACACACACACACACACACACACACACACACACACACACACACACACAATGGGTTGTATTAGGTTCATTAGGAATATAGTGCTTTTTATTAGAATAAATTACGTTTTTTTTTTGTGACGTTCAGACTGCTGTTTATTATTACTTTACTATTTACTACCCTTCCTTGGTTTTGTTCAGGTAAATAAACAACTTCCATGGCTCTATAGATCGAGTACATGTCAAATCACAGCTTTTGGTTTGCCAGGTTGTGGAAGAGGTCACAGATTTGTCATTCACGTTGAGGATCCACCACTCATCCTACATTAGTTTGTCCCTGTGAACCTCGTATGACGAGGTAACACTTTAGACTGCTGTTTGTTTGATTGGTTGAGTAAAATTGCTTCTAGTTTTAAAGTATTTCCCCTGATGGGAAATAATCATCTTTCTAATAGAATGTGTCTCGGCACCTCTCCAGTTGAAATACACTGAAACTGCTGTTCCTTTTCTGCTCTAAACCTCTTTGATAGGAGACTGAGTTGGTCAGCTACAGTGCATCTGGAAAGTATTCACAGCGCTTCACTTTTTACACATTTTGTTATGTTACAGCCTTATTCCAAAATGGATTAAATTCATTTTTTTCCTCAAAATTCTACACGCAATACCCCATAATGATAATGTGAAAATAGTTTGTTGAAAATGTTTGCAAATCTATTAAAAGTCAAGAACAAAAATATAACACGTACATAAGTATTCACAGCCTTTGCTCAATACTTTGTTGAAGCACCTTTGGCAGAAATTACAGCCTCAAGTCTTTTTGAGTATGATGCTATAAGCTTGGCTCCTATTCTTGGGCAGTTTCTCCCGTTCTTCTTTGCAGGACCTCTCAAGCTCCATCAGGTTGGATGAGGAGCGTCGGTGCTCAGACATCTTCAGATCTCTCCAGAGATGTTCAATCAGGTTCAAGTCTGGGCTCTGCCTGGGCCTCTCAAAGACATTCACAGAGTTGTCCTGAAGCCACTCCTTTGTTATCTTGGCTGTGTGCTTTGGGTCGTTGTCCTGTTGGAAGATGAACCTTCGCCCCAGTCTGAGGTCCAGAGCGCTCTGGAGAAGGTTTTCATCAAGGATGTCTCTGTACATCGCTGCATTCATCTTTCCCTCCATCCTGACTAGTCTCCCAGTTCCTGCTGCTGAAAAACATCCCCACAGCATGATGCTGCCACCACCATGCTTCACCGTAGAGATGGTGTTGGTCAGGTGATGAGCGGTGCCTGGTTTCCTCCAAACATGATGCTTGGCATTCAGGCCAAAGAGTTCAATCTTTGTTTCATCAGACCAGAGAATTTAGTTTCTCATGGTCTGACAGTCCTTCAGGTTCCTTTTGGTAAACTCCAGGTGGGCTGTCATGTTCCTTTTACTGAGGAGTGTCTTCCGTCTGGCCACTCTACCATACAGGCCTGCTTGGTGGAGTGCTGCAGAGATGGTTGTCCTTCTGGAAGGTTCTCCTCTCTTCACAGAGCAACGTTGGAGCTCTGTCAGAGTGACCATCGGGTTCTTGGTCACCTCCCTGACTAAGGCCCTTCTCCCCCGATCGCTCAGTTTGGCCGGGCGGCCGACTCTAGGAAGAGTCCTGGTGGTTCCAAACTTCTTCCATTTACAGATGATGGAGGCCACTGTGCTCATTGGGACCTTCAATGCTGCAGAAATGTTTCTGTACCCTTCCCCAGATCTGTGCCTCCATACAATCCTGTCTCGGAGGTCTACAGATGATTCCTTGGACTTCATGTCTTGGTTTGTGCTCTGACATGTCAACTGTGGGACCTTATATAGACGGTATGTGTATTTTCACATCATGTCCAATCAACTGAATTTACCAGGTGGACTACAATCAAGTTGTAGAAACATCTCAAGGATGATCAGTGGAAACAGGAAGCACCTGAGCTCAATGTTAAGTGTAATGGCAAAGGCTGTGAATACTTATGTACATGAGTTTTTTGTTTTTGATTTTTAATAGATTTGCAAAATTTTCAAAAAAAAATTATTTCACATTATCATTATGGGGTATTGTGTGTAGAATTTTGAGGGAAAAAATGAATTTAATCCATTTTGGAATAAGGCTGAAATATAACAAAATGTGGAAAAAGTGAAGCGCTGTGAATACTTTCCAGATGCACTGTACATTTACAGTGACTAGCAATTCAATAAGGAGAAACCATGAGTAGAAAAGGATTTATTGAAGTAATGACAGTTTGACTTTTGAGTTTTGACGGTCAGACTCTGACTTCGTAGAGCGATGTCCCAGATGGATGTAAGAAACAGGACAGCACCAAATCACAACATCTCAGGGAACTGAAGACGGGAATGCAACAAATCCCTCGTGAAGGAAAAAGTCCCTTTTAACAGGAAGAAAACCTCTGACAGAACTGGGCTCAGAGGTCTTGACCGGTTGGGGAGAGAGATGACTGATGGGACTGCACATCAGGAAGTCTGAAAGGCAGAACTACAATGACATTTAAAGAAGAGGAAGGAGAAACTGATTGGCTCAAAAAGCACGCGCAGAGAGATCATTGGTTAAATATGGTGACGACAAGATTATGAATGAGTGATCTGCAAATCCTACAGAACTTTAAAAACTGAACAACATTTACTGGATCAGTTTCACCAGACAGTTTCACATGCAGCATTTCTTCTGCTTTAGTTTTGTTACATCAACACGTCTGAGAACTGTCAGGTTGGCAACACCATTGTCTCATTATAAGGCTGGAGCTCTTCTTTACTTTACACTTTGGATTTTCAGGGCTGTTATTGACTGAATTTGTTTTTATTAGGTGGAAAAAAGTTTACACAGAGCCATCGTATTAAAAACCTTATTAAGACCACCGGAAACGAAGTATGTAGTAAATAAACAATCTTTTTTATGTCATTTAAACATGTGCTTACAAAAAAACGAGACTTGTTATTGTAAGGGAGTATTTCCGGGCTGAGACAAATAAAATCAGGCCAAATTAATACTAATAAAATGTAAGAAAAACAAAAATGAAGGTGAGGGGAGGAGCTTCTGGTGAGGGGAGGAGCTGGTTAGACAACAAGAGATGATGGAGAGATGAAGTCGCGTCTCGGAGCTACAGATACAAAACAGTTTTCACCTCAAAATGGATCAAACTTTCACCTGAGTATCCAGCAGAGCATCCGACTCTCCTTCTGTATTTTTTCCTTTTGTGTTTTCCCAACCGTTCAATGCCTCCTCCCCCGTCTGTCTCCTTTCTATGTGGGCGTGTTGTGGGCGTGTCCTCTCCCCAGACTCCTCCGTGGTTGGCACAGCTGCTCTGACTTCCACTAATCACCTACCTGCAGTATATCTTCTGTGGTCTTCCACTTCAGTGTCAACAGGTTGTTCCTTCAGTCAACCCGGTACCACGTCTCTGACCCGATCATCTGGTTCTGATTCCTGTGCGTGTGCCGGCCGCTGTTATCGTTGTTCTTTGATTTGCAAATGGTCGCATTCATGTGAGGCTGCTAAACTTTCTAGAATTGCTGCTCACTCACGAGGAAAAGTTAAAGGTAGCAGAGAGAAGACGAACATCTCCAGTAAAACACTGACTGTAAACTGTGCTGATGGACTTTGGGTGGTTATTCTGCTCAGCGCTGACGACCCGTCGTGTATGAAGTATCCATGAAAGGCTCAGGTTCATTAATCATGCTCTCAGTGGGAATTCACTCAGGCTGTGATCAGCCAATAAAAACTGGCACCACATCCAAGACTGGAGAGAGACAGCAGAAAGCATCACATTCAAATGAATTAAATGAAATAAAAGATCAAACCCAGAAGATAAACAAACATGTTCTGAAAGGGTTTGGACTCAAGGTTCGTGTCAGTTCAGTGACTTTGTGCCAAAGATTGTGTATCAACCAGAAGCTCAGGTGTTCCTATGTCCTTGGAAACAGCAACGGAAAGGATTTTCACCAATTTGTATTTTTTTTTTATTTCAAAATAGAAATTAAAAAAAACTTTACAGCAAACATTTGCCATCATGCATGAATTCCATCAATGTTAGATTCAGAAACTATTGAAACTCTTTCACGTTTAACACCTGAGTCACTCAGCCTTTCTGCCTCCAGATGAATACTTAGATTTCAGATATCTAAAACTGATGTTGCTGCTTTACTGATGTATACATTAAGAACGCTTCACAGTGAGTATCAGGGACACGATAAGGATAAAATAAGAGGAGGAGGATCTCGTTTTTTTTATTTGGCTCTTGAGAATAAATTAAATAAATTATAACTCTGAAATAATATTACATTTCAATATCAAACTTCTTTTGTCTTCAGTGAAGTGTATGTTACAGTATTCTGGTCTGTTGTGGTTCCTGTCTGCACTATGAGCTTCCAGGTAGGGATTGAAAAACCAAAACATAGATCCAGGAAGCTGAAGTGAGTTGTTCTGTCTGTGGGCTGCAGAGAGAAGAGCTCGGTGGGGAACTGTTGTTTCTTCTGGTTGAAAGCAGCCAGCTGAGGTGGTTCGGGCGCGGGACTACGAGTCCACCTGGACCATCTCTGGGGACGGTTCTGCTGCCGTGTGTGCAGATGAGGGGCTGCAGAGTAAACAGCTGGCAGCAGGTTAACAGGTGAGTCTCCAGCTACCTGTTTTGCACATTTTAATTTGTTGATAAAAGACTCTTTGTGCTGGAAATTTAAAATGAATCTCAAAATACTGCAAAACAGTTGTAATGTTCACCTGAGGTTGGATAAAAGTTGCAGACTGAAACTACATCATTCTGGCAAAACTTCACATTTACTTAAGAAGATTTTTTGAAATTGGGACGGAGGTTGTCCTCAGTTTGGATGGACGCCTTCCTAATGTCTGAATTGTCCTTGAAAACAGCTCTGATACATTACAGCTGGATGCTCCACTCAAAGATGACACCGCTAACTGAAGGTGGAGGAATGAATCGTGTGGAGGACGGTGTTAGTTCACAGAGATTTCCTGGAGAAAAACCCTGAACATTCAGAAAGAAGATGAAAACATGTCTCTTTCTTCCTCTTCTTGTTTTTCTCTTCTCGGTGGCTCACCCACCGTCTACCAACCCAGCTTTCACATTTTCTCTTCTGTTTCTCATCAGGACCTCGTTCACCCTCCATCCTCCCACACAGACCAACACACAAACACAATCAGTGTGTTTGTACGGAGGTACATTGTTCTTCTCTCCATTGTTGTGGACAAGATGGTGAGATAAGGTCAAACTGTTGGAATCAATACTCTGTTGAAACAGACAGCAGCTGCATTCATGTTGTTTTCAGCTGGACATCGACTGGTCAAACTAAAGCTGGCAGGGTGGCAAATATTGTACTGATAAGGAATAGATATGGAATCATAACTTTTCCTAACAAAGTTGCAAAGTGTTTGGAGGAAGCAGCAAATTAAAAAATAACAAAAACATTACAAAGCAATTAAAAATCTGCCCAGAAAGAAGCCTGTTATTGTTATTAATAATCATAATAACAGCATCCAGCTGTGCTCAGATGTAAGAGTGGGTTCAATCCTCTGGTCCACATGCCACAGGATCGAAGGTAAGACACTTGACTAAGAGACCACTAAAGTGAAAAAGCACCATTTATAACTGCAGACCATTTACCAAAGATTAAAAAAGCTGAATGTCACAAACGTTCTCTTTTCGATGGAAGCCACTGCAGAAAGACCATCGTTTGTCTCCGTGTGTTCATGTCTAATCATTCCAGTTGACATGAAACTCACTGCAGAAGTTCAGTTTAACAATGAAACCTGTTTGACAGATTGAGAGCGAGAGATCTTATAAAAGCTGTGTTGCTTCCAAAAACTCAGAGTCGTTTAGCTGCTATGACAGCTGTGGAGGACAAATATAAAGGAGAACATCCCTGCTGACTGTCTGACTCTTCTTCACCGTGCTGTGCTGCCTGCAGTGAAGATACATCTCAGTTTGAACTGCATCTGCATGTAATTAGACAGATTACCAGGGCAGTCTAAAGGAGCCGACATACATCCAGAATGCAGCAGCTCGACTGGTCTTTAACCTTCTAAATTCACTCACACTACTCCACTCCTCCTCTCCTCCTCCTCCTTCTCCTCCTCCTCCTCCTCCTCCTCCTCCTCCTCTGTCCTGGCTCCTAAATGGTAGAATGAGCTCCACCGACATCAGGACAGCAGAAACTCTGAACATCTTCCACCACAAACTAAAAACACACCTCCTCCTCCTCCTCCTTTATCTTGAACAGTAGAACTTTAGTATCTTAAAATAGAACTTACTGATAGAACTTTGTAGTTTGGCTTTCTTGAAGAAATTATATTTTCTTGATTCCTGTTGTTCTGGTTTTGTACCCTCATGGTTGAAATGAACTTATTGTAAGTCGCTTTGGATAAAAGAGTCAGATAAATGTAATGTAATGAAATGTGATGTAGAGAAGTAAGACGTCCTGCTGTACATCATGGAACAAGTGCTGCTGCTTTCAGACTCGTTGAGCTGGAACAGAAACTTCCACATCTTTTATCAGGAAGAATCCTGTTACCTGTTGTACTTCAGCTCAACTTCATACCCACAAAACTGACAAATCTTTACCCTCATACAGACATAGACTCGTATATATACACCGATTCCAAAAACGTTGGGATGTGTGTAAAATGGACAAATAAAACAGAATGTGATCATTTACAAATCATGTATACCCATATTTAATTGAAAATAGATCAAAGACAACATATAAAATGTTGAAACTGAGAAATTTCATAAAAAAATAATATGTGCTCACTTTTAATTTGATGGCAGCAACACGTTTCAAAAAAGTTTAGACAGGGTCAACAAAAGACTGGAAAACGCAAACAAAAACACCTGGTGGAACATCTGACATCCAATCAGGTTACCACGGCAACAGATCAGTAACATGATTGGGTATAAAACATGATTTCAGAGAGGCAGAGTCTCTCAGCAGTGAAGATGGGGAGAGGTTCACCACTCTGAAAGACTGTGTTGGAAAATAGTTCAACAATCTAAGAATAATGTTCCTCAACGTAAAACTACAAAGAATTAGTGGATTTCATCGTCTACGGTTCATAATATCATTAAAAGATTCAGAGAGTGTTTATTTCACACAAACAACAACGTAGCTCTGTTGTGCTCTCCTGCACTCCACCGAGTGATCCGGGCGTTGGTATCTTTCATGCAGCCCACCGGATGGCCAGGCACTCCTCCTCTACTGTGCTGTACATGGCCTCCCTCTCCGATAACTTCCGGCTGATGTACACAACAGGGCGGTCCACCCCCCGCACCTCCTGGGACAAAATGACCCCCAGCCCTCTGTTCGACGCATCAGTCTGCAGAGTAAAGGGGAAAGAAGTTAGGGGTGTGGAGAAGTGGTTCCCCACAGAGAGCCTGTTTTACCTTCTCAACCGTCCACTGGACCGGATCTGAGGCACCTTTCCGGGTCAGGTCGGTCAAGGGGCTGGTCAGTTCCGCGAAGCCCGGGTTGAACCGTCTGTAATACCCCGCCAGCCCCAAAAACCGCCTCACCTCTTTTTTTGTCCTGGGCTGTGGACAGGCTGCGATAGCCGCCGTCTTGTCCACCTGAGGGCACACCTGCCCCCCGACCAAGTAGTACCCCAGATACCGTACCTCCCTCCGTCCAACTGCGCACTTCCCTGGGTTGGCGGTGAGCCCAGCCTGCCTCAGGGACTCCAGCACTGCCCCCACCCGCTGCACGTGCTCCGCCCAGGTGGTGCTGTGGATGATGACATCATCCAGGTAGGCGGCCGCATATGCAGCGTGCGGACGCAGCACCCGGTCCATGAGGCGTTGGAAAGTGGCCGGGGCACCGAACAACCCAAAGGGAAGTGTGGTGAATTGGTATAACCCAAACAGAGTGGAGAAGGCCGTTTTTCCGTTGGACTCTGGCGAGAGAGGAATCTGCCAGTAGCCCTTGGTTAAATCCAGTGTCGTGAAGAAACATGCAGTGCCCAGCTGGTCCAGGAGTTCGTCGACCCGGGGCATTGGGTACGCATCAAATCGTGACACATCATTCATCATTCATAGTCCACACAGAACCGTATAGATCCATCCTTCATGACAACAAGAACAATGGGGCTACACCAGGCACTGTTGGACTCTTCTATTACTCCCATCTCCAGCATAGCCGCCAATTCTCTCTGAACCATTTTTCTCTTGTGTTCAGGTAACCTGTAGGGTCGCGACCGCACCGTCACACCCGGAGACGTCTCAATGTGATGCACTATGAGGTTCGTGCGTCCTGGCCGGAGGGAGAACACATCAGAAAACTGCTTCTGCAACTGGGCAACGTCTGTTCTCTGGGACCCAGAGAGATGGGAGTTGAAAGGGAGCGAGGCAGGATTGGTGGACTTTGGAACCTCTGGCCCCAGCTCCTCTCTCAGATACCGAGGACACCAGAGAAACAGACTCCGCCTCTCTCCATGCTTTTAAGAGGTTGAGGTGGTAGAGCTGTGTAGCTCCGCCCCTGTCAGACCGCACCACCTCATAGTCGACATCACCTACTCGTCGTGTGACCACGAAGGGCCCTTGCCACTTGGCGAGGAGTTTTCAGCTGGAAGAAGGAAGCAATACAAGTACTTTTTCTCCCAGTGTGAATTGCCTCAGCTTGGCCCCTCTGTTGTACAGCCGTTGTTGATGCTCCTGGGCCTGGAGCAAATTCTCCCGTGACATCTGACCCAGTGTGTGGACTTTTGCTTGCAGGTCCAGGACGTATTGAATTTCGTTTTTCCCAGAGCTCGGACCTTCCTCCCAGCTTTCTTTAAGCAGGTCGAGCACCCCTGCCAAACAGCAGTTCAAAGGGAGAAAATCCAATGGAGGCTTTCCACACGAGACTGCTCAAGTGGAAAATTTGCAGCTGAGCCAAACCACGCCCACGACCACAGTCTCTTTCAGGAAGGTCTAGTTTAGTTCAACAAAACAATGTCCAACCACTCTGCACGTAGTCCAACAGCCTGGCTCTGTGTGCTGTTTTCATGCATCCACAGAAGGCTTCATAACTCTGAGAAGGAAGTGAGACTGCAGACCTGACAGGCGACGAGGTCAAACTACGTATAAAGTGTTCTTTTGTTGTTTTCCTCCAAAACTTTACACACTTTATCACCTCAGTGAAGTGTGGCTGTGGTCCACATGTCGATGACTTCACAGGATGATTTCCAGGTAAAACCTGCAGGTATTTACTCACTGCTTAGTAGAGGTAAAAGTTGAGTTGTGTGTTTTTTAGTGGTAGGACAGAGTGTGTTCAGGAAGGATGAGTGACAGGATGAGTGACAGGATGAGTGACAGGATGAGTGACAGGATGAGTGGGCTATCAGAGAGCAGCAGACAGGATGTGGGCAGCAGGAAGAAGAGGTGGGTCAAGCTGAGAGAGGGACAGACTGCAGTAATCAGAACCATTAACTGGAACGGTCTGACAACACGAGATGGGGCAGCTGAATGTGCCAAGTAGGGGTCTTTACTGGTTGCCTGGCAACCTCACCGTGACGACTCGGCTGCAGGAAGTCAGTGCTCCTGGCAGAGAAACACTCTGGCACGTTAATGTTATTTTATATGGATTAAATCCAACTAAATATAACATGTATTTAGTTTTGCTTTAAAGGTGCTGGCATTGTTTCTCCTCTCCAGCTCTCTGATGGTTCCAGCTTCATATTTAACACATTCACCTGTAACTCCTCCTTTAAAACTCACCTGACTGACTCAAACCCAGTCCAGAACATACACATTTGGACCTGTATGCGTTTTCTTTCCTGAATTTCAACACATTAAAATACTTCAATAAAGGACAAAGTCTCAGCTTTAATTTGAATAGGAAGACCTACAGTATGTGAAATGTAGCCCGCACAGATCCTGAAGGAAATATAATCGTAACCGTCCAAAACCGTATGACCCGATCTGTAATTTATTTATTTATGTGGTGCAAAATACTGTCAGTCTTTCTGAACAGAGAACTAATGGAGTGTGTGAGTTGGTTGTTTCACACAGGCAGCTTGTAAATATAACGTCTTCTGTGGCACAAAAATAATCAGGATTTTAGTTTATTACTTTCTAATAAATTAAGATTTATAATTCCATCAAGGTAAATGATGGACCAAACAATCATTAAAATAACCTGAAAGTTATTAAACCAGCATATTTAATGAAATAACTACACATTCATACTGCTGACAGTGAGTGTGATGAGTTGGTTCTGGTTCTGGTTCTGGTTCTTAACCACCAGCTGTTTGTCCAACATGATGAAATCAAAGCTGGTCAACAGTAACGAGAGACTGAGTCACCTCAGGACATTTCCTGCATTCATAACAGTCTGATGAGCATTCCTGGTAAATAGATATCCAATAAGTCTGACTGCAGCATACATTGTTGACGGGCTCCTTTATTGTTTTTATGTCTTGTGCTGTTTGTCTTCACTTTACTTTTATATTAAAAAATCGTATAAATAAAGTTTTATAAAAGGACTCGGCCACATATGAGCAAAATGTTCCTGCAGCCTCAGCGCTTTCAGTATCTTAACTAACTTTGGTTGAAGTGCTCATTGTGATGTGATGGCGGTGACACCGTCTGTAGCAGTTAGCATCATGCTAACTAATAATGGACTGATTGTGCAGTTCAACTTCAAAAGGAGAAAATATTAATTTTGTAGTTGCTTCATTTGTATTTTTGTAGTTTAGAGTTTCAGTAAATTACACCAGTATTTAAACTGTTAAACTATTTTATAGTTTACATCCAGAACTCTACCAAAGGTTTATGAAGTAAACATGATGTGAGGATGCTAATAAATCTAAGTTATCGCTGAAAGAATACAAAGACAAACAACTGGTCCTCTTGGAGAAATGTCCCCGGTTGTTCTGTGGACTCTGTCTGTCTCCGTGTCTTCTGTCTATTCCTGTGACCCAGACTGTCCCCACGACGCTGAGACCAAGACTCTGTTCCTCCTGAGGATGACGATGGTTCTTCATCACTCTGGGGTTGGACTCCATGTCGCCGCTCCAGTTTCAGTCTTATCTCACTACCTTTACTTTTACCTTATCTCACTCATTCATTCTTCTTTTTATTTTTTCAGACCAGTCGACACCAGGCCAATAAAAACAGTGTTTATGAAATGGTTCTGTTTTTACACGTATCTCACCATCGTTTTATTTCCAGACTGAGCTCACTGCTGGAAACTCATTCATATACGTCAAAAGATTTCAAGTGGAAACACCTGCTTTAGTTTGAAGTCAGTCTGAAGTTAAAACGGAGATATTTTCTGTCTGCTGAGCTTCACTGGGAGCTGCATTTTTATATAAATAGGGGAGGGACAGTCAGCTCCCTTCATCCTGCTGACACACTGACCATAGGGGGGGGGGGGGGGGGGGGGGCTGCAGGAGAAGGGTTAATAGTGGGGTCTGGATAAGGGATTTAACCCCCCTGCAGACACACACACACACACACACACACACACACACACATACATACACACACACACACACACACACACATACATACACAGACACACATTCACACACACACATACACACACACACACATACACAGACACACATTCACACACACACATACACAGACACACATTCACACACACTCACACACACACACACACACACACACACATACACAGACACACATTCACACACACATACACAGACACACATTCACACACACACACACACACACACACACACACACACACACACACACACACACACACACATACACAGACACACATTCACACACACTCACACACACACACACACACACACACACACACACATACACAAACACACATTCACACACACACATACACAGACACACATTCACACACACACACACACACACACACACACACACACACACACACACACACACACACACATACACAGACACACATTCACACACACTCACACACACACACACACACACACACACACACACATACACAAACACACATTCACACACACACATACACAGACACACATTCACACACACTCACACACGCACACATTCACACGCACACACACACACAGACGCACGCACACACACACACACACACACACACATACACACACACATACACACACACACACACACACATACATACACACACACACACACATTCACACACACACATACACAGACACACATTCACACACACTCACACACACACACATACATACACACACACACACACATTCACACACACACATACACAGACACACATTCACACACACTCACACACACACACATTCACACGCACACACACACACAGACGCACGCACACACACACACACACATACACAGACACACATTCACACACACATACACAGACACACATTCACACACACACACACACACACACACACACACACAGACACACATTCACACACTCACACACACACACACACACACACACACACACACACATACACAAACACACATTCACACACACACACACACACACACACAGACACACATTCACACACACACATACACAGACACACATTCACACACACTCACACACACACACATTCACACGCACACACACACACAGACGCACGCACACACACACACACACACACATACACACACACACACACACACACACACACACACACATACATACACACACACACACACACATACATACACAGACACACATACACAGACACACATTCACACACACACACACACACACACAGACACACATTCACACACACACACACACAGACACACATTCACACACACACACACACACACAGAGACACACATTCACACACACACACACAGAGACACACATTCACACACACACACACACAGAGACACACATTCACACACACACACACACAGACACACATTCACACACACACATACACAGACACACATTCACACACACTCACACACACACACACACACACACACACACACACACACACACACACACACACACACACACACACAGACAGACACAGTGGATGAAGGCTGTACACCTGAAAGGCTCCACATTAAACACAACTCTGAGGGACACTGTCTCCAGCTTCCTGCAGAGCTCCAAGTATTTCACAGATCTTTGTATTACATGTCATAAATCTCCCGTCACGCTCCTCTGACTCAAAGGATTTCCCAGAGATGGACTCAGGAGACAAAGAGGGAGAATTCCTCCATAAACAATCCTCACCAACTTGTGCCTGACATCACTTGGCAGTCCCAGAGACGGTGGCAGACAGCCACCGTTTGGTGACAAGCGTGATTGGATTTCCTCCTTTGTCTGTCTCTTTGTGTTTGAGATATGTCCCATGGGCGGCTCGCTGTGCCAACGCACATCTGAAGCTCCTCTCGCAAAATTAGATTCATTAATTAGATTGATTTTTTTAATTAATTAATTAGATTAGCCCAGATGTTGGACAGTCCAACGCCAAAAATACTTAACACCACATAATGACATTATCGGTACATAACTGTTAAAATAGCATGTGAGGGAATTTCTAGATGATGCAATAAAATACTTGGAAGCAGGCTGAGAGCCTCTTTCATCTTTTATTTCTGACATGTGGCAGAAGTCAGTGTTCACCGTGTTTATAAAGAACGACTCAGACACAACACGAGATCCAACAATCAAACAGTTTAAACAGGTTCAACTCAAATATTGGACATGATCGATGAACACTGAAGGAGGAAGGAACATACTTCTCTGTCCTGTCTTTTCTGGTCGAGTTCACATTTTAGACCTACTCAAAGTTCAAACTACTGTTTAAATATGGAACAAGTTAAAAGTCTAAACCTTAAAAGACCTGTTTGACCCGCCGTGTGACAATCAGTGAACGAGGCCATGTTGAGAACTGCAGCTGTCGGACACAGTGCTGTAGTGACGTTTGGCTCATGTGTGTCCAACCAACCATCAACCATCAGTGATGTCATCAACCATCAGTGATGTCATCGTTGGTTTGTGAACGTTATGAATCCTCCAGTTCAGATTTTGTCCGTCACCATCTTGTTAGTTCGGAGCGGTTTGGAGCAGGAAGTGACCATATTTGGACGAGCTGGGGGAGGAGCCAGCGGTGGATCTGACCGATCTGATTGGAAACCTGACGATACTACGTCCCGCCCACTAATAACTGTAACCTGACTGCACCGCAGGCCTGTCAATCAAACAGACACGCCCCCAAAAACAGGTCTTCTTGAATCTTCTTTTCTAATGAATGAGGGATTATTTTCAGATGGACCTCCAGAAAACTAATAAGAAGGAGTGACTTTAGCTAACAACACCGAGATAACTGATGGACACATTTTATTCACTTTGGATTTGATGAGAGAAGTTGAATGGGAGTCTATGGAGCCGGAGGCTTTTTGGAGCCGACCTCTAGTGGCACTCGCTGGTATTGCAGCTGAAGACACTTCTGGATCGGAACCATTTTACAGACCTGAAGCTACGAACTCTTTTATATACATTTTGTTTCCTCCTGACTAAAATGCTGCCTCCAAATAGTTAACAAGCAGTAACCCTCCGTGACATCGATTTGTGAGCTGCTGTTTTGAAGCTTTCAGTCAGACATTGTGATCGTGATCGTCACCACCTTCATTTTTGGACCCAGAAGTGACCATATTTGGATGAACTGGGGAGGAACAAGGGGTGGATCTGACAAAGATAATGTGTATCTGATGCTAATGTTTGGTTGACGTTAAAGATGGTTGTTTACTAAAAGTTATGATGACCAACAAGACAAACGATCAAAACCTTGGCCGTGAAGTTAACAAATATTCTTCACTGATCCCAGCTGAAACCAGGACCTCCTACTAACCACCTCAGGCTCCAGCTCCTGGTTGGACAAAAGGAGCAGTGTGTGATCTGAGAGGAATCCATCTGTGGAACCACAGGGTGTCTCTAATCTCTGAAACACCCCCAGCAGAGCTGGACACAGGAAATACTGTAACACGGGCAGGAGAGAGGGGGCTATTATATCCAGCAGAGCCTTTTGGGTGGTTTAGAAATTTAAAGATCAGAGTGTTTGTGGATATGAGGTGTGAAGAGAGGAGAACGCTGCTCAGGTCACTGAAATCATCTCTGGACATGAAGGAAGCACTGAAAGGTGATCCAGATCTCACTGTTACTAAACATGTAACCTAAATACAGTACAGGGTATAATTTCAGAGTACAGCTGATTTATGTTCTAATCAGTGTTCTAACAATTGATCAATAATCTGATCAATGTTCTACAAGCTGATCAATGTTCTAACAGCTGATCAATGTTCTAACAGCTGATCAATGCTCTAACAGCTGATCAATGTTCTAACAGCTGATCAATGTTCTAACAGCTGATCAGTGTTCTAACAGCTGATAAGTTCTCTAACAGCTGATCAGTGTTCTAACAGCTGATAAGTTCTCTAACAGCTGATCAATGTTCTAACAGCTGATCAGTGTTCTAACAGCTGATCAATATTATGTCAGCTGTTCAGTGCTCTAACAGCTGATCTGTGTTCTAACAGCTGATCAGAGTTCAATCAGCTGATAATTGTTCTAACATCTGATCAATATTCTGGCAGCTGATTAATGATCTGATAAGTGTTCTATCAGCTGATCAGTGTTCTATAAGCTGATCAGATTTATATCAGCTGATTAGTGTTCTACCAGCTGATCAATGTTCTAACAGCTGATCAGTGTTCTACCAGCTGATCAATGTTCTAACAGCTGATCAGTCTTCTGCCAGCTGATCAATGTTCTAACAGCTGATCAATGTTCCAACAGCTGATCAATGTTCTAACAGCTGATCAATATTCTAACAGCTGATCAGTGTTCTACCAACTGATCAGTGTTCTAACAGCTGATCAATATTATGTCAGCTGTTTAATGATCTGATCAACGTTCTAACAGCTGATCAGTGTCCTATCAGCTGATAATTGTTCTAACAGCTGATAAGTGTTTTATCAGCTGATCAGTGTTCTAACATCTGATCAATATTCTGGCAGCTGATTAATGATCTGATAAGTGTTATATCAGCTGATCAGTGTTCTATACGCTAATCAGATTTATATCAGCTGATCAGTGTTCTATACGCTAATCAGATTTATATCAGCTGATTAGTGTTCTACCAGCTGATCAATGTTCTAACAGCTGATCAGTGTTCTACCAGCTGATCAATGTTCTAACAGCTGATCAGTGTTCTACCAGTTGATCAATGTTCTAACAGCTGATCAGAGTTCTACCAGTTGATCAATGTTCTAACAGCTGATCAGTGTTCTACCAGTTGATCAATGTTCTAACAGCTGATCAGTGTTCTACCAGCTGATCAATGTTCTAACAGCTGATCAATGTTCTAACAGCAGATCAATGTTCTAACAGCTGATCAATGTTCTAACCGCTGATCAGTGTTCTAACAGCTGATAAGTTCTCTAACAGCTGATCAATGTTCTAACAGCTGATCAGTGTTCTAACAGCTGATCAGTGTTCTAACAGCTGATCAATATTATGTCAGCTGTTCAGTGCTCTAACAGCTGATCTGTGTTCTAACAGCTGATCAGAGTTCAATCAGCTGATCAGTGTTCTATCAGCTGATAATTGTTCTAACATCTGATCAATATTCTGGCAGCTGATTAATGATCTGATAAGTGTTCTATCAGCTGATCAGTGTTCTATAAGCTGATCAGATTTATATCAGCTGATTAGTGTTCTACCAGCTGTTCAGTGCTCTAACAGCTGATCTGTGTTCTAACAGCTGATCAGAGTTCAATCAGCTGATAATTGTTCTAACATCTGATCAATATTCTGGCAGCTGATTAATGATCTGATAAGTGTTCTATCAGCTGATCAGTGTTCTATAAGCTGATCAGATTTATATCAGCTGATTAGTGTTCTACCAGCTGATC